>NC_080164.1:154625684-154925684 GCF_950295315.1 Erinaceus europaeus
CAAGACTTTAGAGCCTTGGACAGGAGAGTTTGTTTGCATAACCATTATGCTATCTACCCTTGTCCATATTTCCCAGTTTTCCACATAATGATTCAGCCCCCACTAGGTCCTCTTCTGCCATGATGTTTAAGACCTGAACCCCCCCCCCACACACACACACAGTCTTTTACTGTTCTCCCCAACTTTTTTTTTTTTAATAAAAAGGAAACATTGACAAAACCATAGGATAAGAGGGGTACAACTCCACATAGTTACCACCACCAGATCTCTATATCTCATCCCCTCCCCTGATAGCTTTCCTACTCTTTAACCCTCTGGGAGTATGGACAGAGGTGGATGGTCTGGATTCTGTAATTGCTTCCCCGCTGAACATGGCATTGACAGGTTGATCCATACTCCCAGCCTCCCTCTCTCTTTCCCTAGTAGGGTGGGGCTCTGGGAAAGCGGAGCTTCAGGAGACATTGGTGGGGTTCTCTGTCCAGGGAAGTCTGGTCGGCATCATGCTAGCATCTGGAGCCTGGTGGCTGAAAAGAGGGTTAACATACAAAGCCAAATTGTTGACCAATCATGGACCTAAAGGCTGAAATAGTGCAGGTGAAGAGTGTGTGTGTGGGGTCTTCCATTTTGTAGATAGCTAGTAGGCATATTTTAGTTATATTCCAAAGGGCCTGTGGCTATGCTGTTTTTTTTTTTCCTCCCTGAGCCTGAAATCTGATATGCAGGTGGATCCTAGTTATTGTCTGGGGAGATGATGTCATGGCTGGAAAAGGGAAGAGAGTAGCTCCCTAATATGGGAAAGGAGTATAAATATTGTTGACTGTAAACACCATCGATTTGATGTGATCTGGGGCCCATATTCAGCTTAGGAGCCTATGTGACCTCTGCATCCCTGTAGATCTGAGCTCACATTCTGTGGCCATGAGTAGGAACATTCCAAGCTGCCCCAATACCGACCCATTTTCCTCAGGTATAGCATAGGGTATATTGTCCATCCTCCCTTCGGAGGATGGAACAGTTTCTACTGTTGTTGATCCAAGTTGAGGGCAAGATCCTACTGGGGGCCCACAGAGGGGTTCTCCCCAACTTTTAAATATTTATTTACTCCCCTTTGTTGCCCTTGTTTTATTGTTGTAGTTATTATTGTTGATGTCATCATTGTTGGATAGGACGGAAAGAAATGGAGAGAGGAGGGGAAGACAGAGAGGGGGAGAGAAAGACAACATGCAGACCTGCTTCACAGCTTGTGAAGCAACTCACCACCCAGGTGGGGAGCCGGGTACTCAAACCGGGATCCTTACACAGGTCAACCCTCTGCACTACGGCCCTACTTCCCTTCTCCCCAACTTTTATAAGGATCTTTCGAAGATGATTTGTAGTGATCTGGACATCCCTACCAAAATGAATCTTTTGATTACTAATTTCTCTTCAAGACTTTCATACTGGTGGTTTCCTTCCTCCTCCCCCGCCCTCCCCCCCCCCCCCCAAGAATTCCTTGTGATTAGGAGGTAGCATAATGGCTATACAAAAAAGATATAGTTGAGGGAGTCCGGCAGTAGTGCAAGAGGGTAAGCACACATGGCACAAAGCGCGAGCCAGGACTGCGAAGAGCAAAGCAGAGGACTGTTGTAAGGATCCCAGTTAAAGCCCTTGGCTCCCCACCTGCAGGGGCGTCAATTCACAGGCAGTGAAGCATGCCTGTAGGTGTCTATCTTTCGCTTCCCCTCTCTGCCTTCCCACCTCTCTGCCTTCCCCCCCTCCATTTCTCTGTCCTATCTAACAACAACAACGTCAATAACAACAATAATAACTACAACAACAATGAAAGAAAACAACAGCAACAAAAGGGAAAATAAATAAACAAATTTAAAAAAGATGTAGTTGAGGCTCCAAGGTCTCAGGTTCAGTCCACTTGACCATAAGATGGAACTAAGCAATATTATGCTAAAAAAAAAAAAAAAATTCATAGACTTTAGGTGTTTGTCTTCTGTATCTTAATTAAATAACAAATGTAAGTCCTTAATAGATATTAACTTACACAGGGGTGTTTGCAATCTTAAAAGTAGAGTCTTACTGACTAGTAGTGACTGCATAACCAAACAAAAATGTAGCTGTAAAACTGCAAAATGGAGCAAGTATTTTGAGCAGAATAGTTAGTATTACAGCAGTCTATGCTTAGTTACTGTATTTGGGATTTATAATGACTCCTGGCATTAGAATTTGTGTGTGTGCGGGCAGGTTTTTAATTTCAGATTCAGTTTCTTTTTTTTTTTCTTATAAAAGGGAAACAATGACAGAACCATAGGATAAAAGGTGTATAACTCCACTAAGTTCCCAACACCATAGATTTAGTTTCTTTCCAAATATACAGGATTATTCACATAATCTATTTCTTATGACTCATCCTCTTCATCTCCCTTTCCCCAGTATATTAAGACTTATAATATTTTCTGTTCTTAATTCCCCTGATGCTGTTAATTTATTATTATTCTCTTAATTCTTGCTCGGGAACTGTCATTCTTAAATCAATTTTGTTCACAGTCATTACTAATCATTTTTGGTTTTTCTCTTTTGCACTATGTGTTCCAGTCCCTTGATGTTCTTGATTTTCTACTTATGATAATTATCTTCTTTGGACTGAGGCTGCTACTTTTCTAACATCTTGATAAAAATATAGATCACTGATTTATTTATTTATTTATTTTTAGTGCCAGGGATCAAACTTGTTCTTCATACATTGCCTTGCACATTTGAACATGTACTCTACCCTGCGTCTTAATTTGTTTTTAGTTTTAATTTTTAAATATATATATATATATATATATACTTTTTAATTTCTTTATTGGGGAATTAATGTTTTACATTAAACAGTAAATACAATAGTTTGTTCATGCATAACATTCCCCAGTTTCCCATTTAACAATACAACCCCCACTATGTCATTTATCATCCTTCATGGACCTGTATTCTCCCCACCCACCCCAGAGTCTTTTACTTTGGTGCAATACGCCAATTCCATTTCAGGTTCTACTTGTGTTTTCTTTTCTGATCTTGTTTTTCAACTTCTGCCTGAGAGTGAGATCATCCCATATTCATCCTTCTGTTTCTGATTTATTTCACATAACATGAATTTTTCAAGGTCCATCCAAGATCGGCTGAAAACGGTGAAGTCACCATTTTTTACAGCTGAGTAGTATTCCATTGTGTATATATACCACACTTGCTCAGCCACTCATCTGTTGTTGGACACCTGGGTTGCTTCCAGGTTTTGGCTATTACAAATTGTGCTGCCAAAAACATATGTGTACACAGATCTTTTTGGATGGATGTGTTGAGTTCCTCAGGATATATCCCCAGGAGGGGAATTGCAGGGTCATAGGGTAGGTCCATTTCTAGCCTTCTGAGAGTTCTCCAGACTGTTCTCCACAGAGGTTGGACCAATTGACATTCCCACCAGCAGTGCAGGAGGGTTCCTTTGACCCCACACCCTCTCCAGCATTTGCTGCTGTTACCTTTTCTGATGTATGACATTCTCACAGGAGTGAAGTGATATCTCATTGTTGTCTTGATTTGCATTTCTCTGACAGAGACTTGGAGCATTTTTTCATGTGTTTCTCGGCCTTTTGGATCTCTTCTGTGGTGAATATTCTGTCCAAGTCCTCCCCCCATTTTTGGATGGGGTTATTTGTTGTCTTGTTGTTGAGTCTGGCAAGCTCTTTATATATGTTGGTTATTAAACTCTTGTCTGATGTATGGCATGTAAAGATCTTCTCCCATTCTGTGAGGGGACTCTTGGTTTGGGTAGTGGTTTCTTTTGCTGTGCAGAAGCTTTTTAATTTGATGTAGTCCCATAGGTTTATACTTGCCTTAGTCTTCTTTGTAATTGGATTCGTTCCATTGAAGATGTCTTTAAAATTTATGCGGAAAAGAGTTCTGCAAATATTTTCCTCTAAGTATTTGATAGTTTGTGGTCTAACGTCCAAGTCCTTGATCCACTTGGAATTTACTTTTGTATTTGGTGAAATACAGTGATTCAGTTTCATTCATCTGCATGTTTCAACCCATTGTTTCCAACACCATTTGTTGAAGAGACTCTGCTTTCCCCATGTAATAGTCTGGGCCCCTTTGTCAAAGATTAGATGTCCATAGGTGTGGGGCCTGATTTCTGGGCTCTCAATTCTATTCCACTGGTCAGTGTGTCTATTCATGTTCCAGTACCAAGCAGTTTTTATGACAATGGCCCTAAAATACAGTTTGAGATCTGAGAGTGTGATGCCCCCAGTTCTGTTCTTTTTTCTCAAGATTGTTTTGGCAATTCTAGGTCTTTTCTGGTTCCAGATAAACATTTGTAGCATTTTTTCTATTCTCCTAAAAATTGTGCTTGGGATATTGATGGGGATAGCATTAAATTTGTAGATGGCTCTGGGTAATATATTCATTTTGATGATGTTAATTCTACCAACCCATGAACATGGAATATCTTTCCACTTCTTTGTGTCTTTTTCAATTTCTTTGAGTAGTGACTCATAGTTTTCAGTATACAAGTCTTTCACTTCCTTGGTTAGATTTACTCCTAGATATTTTATTGTTTTTGTTGCTATAGTAAAAGGAATTGACTTCTGGATTTCAGTTTCTTCTAACTTAGTGTTTGCATAGAGGAATGCCACTGACTTTTGAATGTTAATTTTGTAGCCTGACACCTTACTGTATTGCCTGATGATTTCCAAAAGCCTCTTGCTGGATTCTTTAGGTTTTTCTATGTATACTATCATGTCATCTGCAAATAAGGAGAGTTTGACTTCTTCTCTTCCAGTCTGTATCCTTTTAATGCCTTGCTCCTGCCTGATTGCTATGGCAAGAACTTCCAACACTATGTTGAATAGTAATGGTGATAGTGGGCAGCCCTGTCTAGTACCTGATCTGAGTGGAAATGCTTCCAGTTTTTCACCATTGAGTATGATGTTGGCTGTAGGTTTGCTATATATAGACTCCACTACCTTGAGGAATTTTCCATCTATTCCCATTTTTTGTAGTGTTTTGATCATAAAGGGATGTTGTATTTTGTCAAAGGCTTTCTCTGCATCTATTGATATGACCATGTGGTTTTTGGTCTTGCTTTTGTTGATGTGGTGGATCACATTGATTGATTTACGTATATTAAACCAACCTTGCATGCCTGGGATAAACCCCACTTGGTCATGATGAACAGTCTTTTTGATATACTGCTGTATCCGGTTGGCTAGAATTTTGTTCAGTATTTTCGCATCTATGTTCATTAGAGATACTGGTCTGTAGTTTTCTTTTTTGGTTGTGTCCCTGTCTGCTTTTGGTATCAGGGTGATGTTGGCTTCATAGAAGCTGGCAGGGAGTATTCCAGTATCTTCAATCTTCTGGAAGACTTTTAAAAGTAGAGGTATTAGTTCTTCTTTGAAGGTTTTGTAGAATTCATTTGTAAAACCATCTGGTCCAGGACTTTTATTTTTGGGAAGATTTTTGATAACTGATTCAATTTCATTAGCTGTGATGGGCCTGTTCATATTATCTACTTCCTCTTGACTTAGTTTTGGAAGTTGGTAGGTATCTAGGAAATCATTCATTTCTTCCAGGTTCTCTAGCTTGGTGGCATATAGTTGTTCATAGAAGCCTCGCATGATATGTTGAATTTCTGGCGGTGTCTGTTGTGATATGTCCTCTTTCATTTACTATCCGATTTATTTGGGTCTTCTCCCTTTTTTGTTTTGTGAGTCTGGCTAAAGGTTTGTCGATTTTGTTTACTCTTTCGAAGAACCAACATTTACTTTCGTTGATCTTTTGTATGGTTTTATTATTCTCAATGTTATTTATTTCTGCCCTAACTTTAGTGATTTCAGTCCTTCTGGTTGCTTTAGGGTTCCTTTGTTGTTCTTCTTCTAGGTCTTTTAAGATGTGCAATCAGGCTGTTTATTTGTGCTTTTTCTTGTTTCCTAATGTGTGCTTGTACAGCTATGAACTTCCCTCTTAGGACTGCTTTAGCTGTGTCCCAAAGATTTTGATAGCTTGTGTCTTCATTTTCATTGAACTCTTGAAACATTTTGATTTCTTCCTTGATTTCCTCTTTGACCCAGAAGTTGTTAAGAAGTGTACTGTTGAGCTTCCACCTTTTGGCACTGTTACTAATCTTTTGTTAATTGTTAAGTGTTACTTTAATTCCACTGTGGTCTGAGAAGATGCTTGGGATGATTTCAATGCTCTTGAATTGGCTGATGCTGTCTTTGTGGCCTAACATATGGTCTCTCCTTGAGAATGACCCATGTGGATTTGAGTAAAATGTGTATTCCAGTTTCTTGGGATGAATGACTCTGAAAATGTCCAATAGTTCTAGTTTATCTCTTCATTTAGCTCCCTTATGTCTTTATTGATTTTATGCCTGCATGATCTGTCAAGTTGAGAGAGTGGGGTATTGAAGTCCCCTACTATGATTGTGTTACTGTTAATATATTACTGTAGCTCTTTCAGTAGAAGTTTGATATATTTAGATGGCTTCTCATTGGGTGCATAGATGTTAATAATTGTTAAGTCCTCTTGATTGATGGATGCTCTGAGCATTAAATAGTGTCCATTCCTATCTTTTTTAATCTTATCTATTTTAAAGTCTATCATGTCAGATATGAGAATAGCTGTTCCTGCCCTTTTTTGTGGGCCATTGGCTTGTATGATAGTTTTCCATCCTTTCACTTTAAGTCTGTGTTTGTCTTGTTGAGTTAGGTGGGTTTCCTGTAGACAGCATATTGTTGGGTTGTGTTTTCTGATCCATCTTCCTACTCTGTGTCTTTTAATAGGTGAATTCAGGCCACTGACATTTATTGATATCAAAGATTGAAGATATTTTAACGCCATTCTTGTAGAGTTTTAGAGTGTTTTGATATATGTCCTATTTGTGGTGGTCTGGTTGTTTATAGGAGACCTTTCAGAACTTCTTTCAGGGCAGGCTTGGTGATGGTTGATTCCTTCAACTGTTGCTTGTCTGAGAAGGTTTTGATACCTCCCTGTAGTCTGAATGACAGTCTAGCAGGATATAGTATTCTTGGCTGAAAGCCTTTCTCATTGAGCACTAGATAGATGTCTTGCCATTCTCTTCTGGCCTGTAGTGTTTGTATGGAGAAGTCTGCTGCTAATCTTATGGGTTTTCCTTTGTAGGTGACTCTTTGTTTTTCTCTTGCAGCCTTCAGGATCTTTTCTTTATCCTTATTCCTTTCCATTCTAAGTATGATATGTCTTGGTGTCTTTAGGTCTGGGTTAATTCTGTTTGGGACCCTCTGGACTTCTTGAATCTTTATGTCTTTGATGTTGTCTAGACTAGAGAAATTTTCAGCTATTATGGCCTGGAAAATGCTTTCTTCTTCTCCTTCTCTTTCTTCCTCTGGTAAGCCAATAATGCGTATATTGTTTCTTTTGAAGTCATCCCATAGGACTCTGTTGTTGTTTTCAGCATCTCTTAATCTCTTTTTGAGATCTCTTACTTCTTTTTTAGTTGTCTCTTATTCATCCTCAATCTTGCTAATTCTGTCTTCAGCCTCATAGATTCTATTCTCTCTGCCCTCTACTGCTTTCTGGAGTTCATCTATTTTGTTGCCCTGCTCTGATACTGTTTTAGCTTGTTCAGCTAGTTGCATTCTTAGTTCAGCGATTTCAGCTTTCAGCTCTCTAATAACCATGAGATAATTAGTATTTTCTTCCATAGTCTCATTTGTTGTTCCTGTATTTCTGATTACAATTTTTTCAAATTCTTTACTCACTCCTGTTATTATTTCCTTAGCTAATGTTTTGGATGTTGAACTCGTTATTTTGTGCTTCACCCTCTGGAGGACTTTTAGCTGGACTCTTGTCCTGGTTGGATTCTCCAATATTTTTTATTGTTGTTTTAACCATTTTATATATTATGTTATGAGTTGTCTTTATCAGTACTTTTCAAATTATTGAACACTATTGCCTGGATTGACTTGTGTCTAAGTAAGTTAATTAAAGGGTTCATAGTGGTGGAAGTTAACAGTTGTTTCAGTCCCTGAGTTGGAGCTCCGTGGTTTAAAAGCCTCTTTTTTTTTCTTCCCTGTAGGCTATGGGAGCCTGAGGCCTTTTAAACTATCAATAGGTTTCTTAGCTTAATCACTGACTCCTGACCAAGAGATAAAGCAGGGTGTGGCAGAGATAATCCAATGGTTATGCAAAGAGACTTTCACAGCCCCTCAGCTATGCCAGGAGGTATAGGTCTTCTCCTGAGTTTCCCGGTTAGATCTCTGTCCCCTGGTGTCCCTCCTGTTGCTGTTCCAGATTCTGAGGGTAGTAGCATTGGAGACTCAGAGTTGCACTTGGTGAGTCTCTGGGGAGTCCTCTCCTCCCTTAAGCTGTCCCCTTGTTGTTGGAGCAGACTGGAGGTGGTGTCTCCACTGATAAACTGCTGAACTGTTAGCAGTCACAATCTCTCCTTAGGCTCCTCTCTCCTCTCTGTCACCAGCCACTCGTGTTTGTACTCACCAGTGATTTATTGGGTTCCTGTGGTCATTCTAGTCCTGTCTTGTTTCGGTCCCTGGTGGTCTCCTTTGGTATTCCAATTTTTAAATATTTTGTTACATTTAATTAGAAATATACAGAAAGAAACACACACGGAGAAACAACCAGCGCACTGCTCAGCTCTAACATATGTTGGTGCAGGCCTATGTACCTGGGAGCTTGGAGCCTCGGGCTTGAAAGTCCTTTTCCTTAACCATTATGCTTTTTCCCCAGCCCTCCACCCTGCCTCTGAGGCACTTTTGATAATAAACTACCAAAGAAACACTATCAGTCATGTTGCAGAATATCAAATGAATTTAACTATGTATGGGAGACTTAAGAATTTTTTACCAGGGCTAGATGTAAAGTGAATAATGGGAGTCTTACTTCTTCATAAACCTATTACCAATATAGATAGTGCACAAAGACCCAGGTTCAATCCCCTGGTCCCCACCTGCAGTGGGGAAGCTTTGCGAGTGGTGAAGCAGGGCTGCAGGTGTCTCTCTGTCTCTCTCCCTTCCTATCACCTTCTTCCCTCTTGATTTCTGCTTGTCTCTACCCAATACATAAAGATAGAAAAATATTTAAAAAAAAAAAAAAAGAAAGAAAAGATGAATATGGGATGATCCCACTCAGACAGAAGTTGAAAAATAAGAACAGAAGTGAAAACATAAAGCAGATCTTGGACTGGAGTTGGTATTTTGCACCAAAGTAAAGGACTCTGGGGTTGGGGAGAGTAGTGTTCAGGTCTTGGAACATGGTAGCAGAGGAGGACCTAAAGAGGGTTGAATTGTTATGTGGAAAACTGAAAAATGTTACACATGTACAAGCTATACTGTATTTTACTCTTGAATGTAAGCCACTAATCTCTCAATAAGGAAGACAAAAGTTGTTATTTATATCTCTGGTCTTTATCCAAACCCACCCCACCCTATCGCCACCCTTTTAAAAAAAGAAGTTAATCCAGAGTACTGCTCTGCTTTGGTTTATGGTGATGCCAGCTATTGTATTTAAGTTCTTCATCTATTTATGGTGGTGCCAGCTATTGTATTTAAGTGCCTCGGGTGTGGAAGTCTGTTGTCTCCCTGGCCCTTTACCTGGAATGTTATTTATTTATTTATTTATTTATAAATGGAGATGATCTTTTTAGAAATGTGTCTTTTACTGGTTTCTGAGTGCCAGGAATTGATTGTATTTTATTTGTGTATTTACAGATGGTAGTAAAAACTTTTATGGATATGGATCAAGATTCAGAAGATGAAAAGCAGCAGTATCTTCCACTAGCCTTGCATCTTGCATCTGAATTTTTCCTCAGGAATCCCAATAAAGATGTTCGTCTCCTTGTAGCATGTTGTTTGGCTGATATCTTTAGAATCTATGCACCAGAAGCTCCATATACTTCTCATGATAAACTTAAGGTAAATACAAGCTTTACAAAATTGGTTACTTTGGGAGTTGGGTGATAGCGCAGCGGGTTGAGCACACGTGGCACGAAGCGCAAAGACCGGTATAAGGATAACGGTTGGAGCCCCTGGCTCCCCACCTGCAGGGGAGTCGCTTCATAGGCGGTGAAGCAGGTCTGCAGTTGTCTTTTCCCCCCTCTGTCTTCCCCCCTCTCTCCATTTCTCTCTGTCCTATCTAACAACAAGGGCTACAAATGGGAAAACTAATTAATTAATTTTTAAAAATTGGTTACTTTTATTTAGGAACATAGATTATAGCTTGTTATCATAGAAAAATCATAAATTACAAAATGAGATTTATTAATTGACTAATTGGATTTATTAATTGACTGTTGGATTCACAAAAATCCTGGTATTATTGAGGCCTTGAAAGGTATAGATTAGATCTAGTTCTTGTTCATTGTTATGTAACCGTCAGGATAGCTCACCTCGAAGTCCAGAGAATTGATGTGTAAGGAGAAATAGTCAATTAATAAAACTTTTAAAAACAATATTATACTAGAACATACACATTCTAATAGTTTTTCTCCCTGTAAGTTACTATATATACAAAACAAACTTGGTGATTCTATTTGAAAGTGTTTGAAGACCTTCCTTTTTGAATTGATCTTTTAAACCAAGTCCATATTTTGAATACTTTTAACACATGCACTTTACCCGATGTGCCACTGTCTAGCCAGCCTCTTGAATACTTTTATTTCCCTTTTATTCTTTTTAATTGCCACCAGTTATTGCTGGGATTCAGTACTAGCACAATGAATCTACCACTCCCTGTTGCAAACCCCCCCCCCTTTTTAAATAGAGAAATTGAGAGGGGTGGGGACTACTAACGAGTAGGAGAGAAAGAGAGACTCCTGCAGTATTGCTTCACCACTTGTTAAGCTTCCCCACTTACAGGTAGGGTCCCTCAGAGACTTGAGGTTTAGTCCTCACTTGTTGTACTGTGTGCACTTTCCTAGGTACCACACTACCTGCCCCATTGGATAATTTTAATCCTCTGAGCTGCTTTCTTTTTCTTTTTTTTTTTTTCTTTTGCCTCCAGGGTTATTGCGGGGGCTCAGTGCCTGCACCATGAATCCACTGTTCCTGGAGGCCATTCCCCTCCCCCCCTTTTGTTGCCCTTGTTGTTGTAGCCTTGTTGTGGTTATTATTGTTGTTGATGTCGTTCCTTGTTGGATAGGACAGAGAGAAATGCAGAGAGGAGGGGAAGACAGAGGGGGAGAGAAAGATAGGCACCTGCACACCTGCTTCACCATCTGTGAAGCGACTCCTGCAGGTGGGGAGCTGGGGGCTCAAACCCAGATCCTTATGCTGGTCCTTGCGTTTTGCGCCACGTGTGCTTAACCTGCTGCACTACCGCCCGACCCCCTGAGCTGCGTATTTTAAAATAGACCTAAAATCATTGTGTCCCATATTGATACAATTTTGGGTTAAAATCTCTTTTAAAAAGTTTATTGAGAAATGAATATTGTCATTGTGAAAAGTATAGCACTCAAACCAACATATTACTACTTTTGGCACATACAGCTTTGTAGTCATGAAAGTAAGTACTGTGTATGAAAATTATTTACGTGTAGGGAATAGTAATGGAAGCATTTATGTTCAGGTCTTACAATGAGTGTAATTGTCATAATGTGAGATAAATTTAGTAATTAACATGGAAGTACTATAGTATAAAAAAAGCTAACAATATTGCACCAAAGTAAAAGACTCGGGTTGGTGGGGGGGAGAGTACAGGTTCAAAAAGGATGACAGGACCTAGTGGGGGTTGTATTATTATGTGGAAAACTGAGAAATGTTATGCATGTACAAACTATTGTATTTACTGTCGAATGTAAAACAGTAATCCCCCAATAAAGAAATTAAAAAAAAAAAAAGTAACAAGATTTAGAACCTATGATTCTCTCAGAATCAGAAAGTCTAAGGTTTTGTGGTGGTCATAATTTTTCTTATTCTTTTAAAGGGTGTAATTTTATGATTTACTCTTTCCCAGTTGTTTTTAATAGTGAACTACATCAGTCTCATGTCATTTGAATAATGCAGATTTCTTTTATTGTAGTTTGTAATAGATTAGTTACTATGCAGTTAATATATTATGAAATAATGATAACTATTTGTGCCTAATATATTTTATCATTTTTTTAACAGGACATATTTTTGTTTATTACCAGACAATTAAAAGGTTTGGAGGATACAAAGAGTCCGCAGTTTAATAGATACTTTTATTTGCTAGAGGTAAAGAATTATTTAATATACTGATCCATTAATTATTTATAGTAATTTTATAAAGTAAAATGAGGGTATTTTTGTTTGTTTTATCAAAGATGGCTGTCACATTTCATAAGGAAAAAAATTTTTTTTTTCTTTTTTTTTCTTCTTCTTTACCAGACCACTCACTGTTCAGCTCTGGTTTGTGGTATAGGAATTTGAACCTGGGACTTCAAAAGTCTCAGGCAAGAGAGTCTTTGTATAACTATTATACTATCTTCCCCACTCAGCAAAATCTTTTATTGTCCCTCATACTAGAAAAAGAAAGTATATTTCACTGGGAAAACTGTTACATTAGTGGAAACTTTATTTTCATCTGGCTGTTTTATTTTCTAATTTAAGAGGGCATTACTTTGTATGACTACAAACTTCTAACAGTTTAGTGTTTTATAGTTAGAGGTTTATGCCAACATCTTTTATTTATGTACTTATTAGTGATTTATACTGATTTACAAAATTTTAAGACAGTGGGTATAATTCCATACCTTTCCCACCACCAGAGTTCTACATTCCCATTCCCCCCATTAGAAACTGCACTGATTCTCCCAAGGTCACAGATGTGGGTTAGCTATTATTTCTGTAACTCATCTACCTCCCATCTTCTCCCTATTCTCTCTCTTTCCCCCTCTATATATACATACATATATATTTGCTCTTCTTTTTCCTATGGTCTTACCTTCTCTTATTTATATATTTATTTTATTGGATAGAGACAGAGTAGTTGAGAGGGGAGGGAGAAATAAGAAGAGATAGAGAGACACCTGCAGCTATAATTCTTCACATGTGAAGCTTTCCCCCCTGTAGGTGGGCACCAGAAACTTAAACCCAGGTACACCGTAATATTTGCACTTAGCTAGGTGCACCACTGCCTGGACCCCTTTTCTTCCTTTCTAAGTCATACTATTTCCAAATGCTTTTCCTTTTCCCCCTTCTTCTCTCTCAGGGATTGTAATGGAATTGGGTTTTGGAGCCCTCTAGTCATGGTCCCCTAATATTTCTCCCCTTTTCAGGGATATGGACCAAAATTCTTTTTGGGTTGCAGAAGGTGGGAGTTTTGGTTTCTGTAGTTGTTTCTCCATTGGACATGGGCATTGGCAAATTGATCCATGCCCTCAGCTTCTTTCTATCTTTCATTAGTGGGGTAGGGCTCTGGAAGGGTGAGGTTACAGGAGTTCAGGATGGGATCATTGCAGCATCAGCAATTTGGAGGCTGAAAGGCAGTAAGACATAAAGCAGGACAATATATATAAACAGGATCCAAACAGTAGGAATAGAGCAAATAAGACTAGAAAGCTGGATTAGGGCAGAGAGTAGCTCCCAAAATTTAAGAAAATAACAGTGTCAGGGAGCCAGTTGGTGATGCCATGGGTTAAACGCACATTGCTCGAAGCGCAAGGACCAGCATAAGAATCTTGGTTTGAGCCCTCGGCTTCCCACCTGCAGGGAAGTGAATCAGGTCTGCAGGTGTCTTATCTTTCTCTCCCCCTCTCTGTCTTCCCCTCCTCTCAATTTCTCTCTGTCCTATCCAACAACAATGATAACAATAACAACAACAATAATAACGACCACGATAAACAGCAAGGGCAACAAAAGGGGGAAAAAAAAGAAAACTGTCTTTTTAAAGGTCAAAATAGGTGATTAACAATTGTCATTTTATATAATGGGTCTTTGTATATTTTGTATAAATTCCTAACTTTAAAATTAAATTTTATTCATGAATTTTCTGAGTATATGTTAATATTTTCTTTTATTTATTTAAGAATTTGGCATGGGTTAAGTCATATAACATCTGCTTTGAATTAGAAGATTGCAATGAAATTTTTATTCAGCTTTTTAGGACTCTCTTCTCAGTAATCAAGTAAGTTACTGTTCTAATTATTTTTGTGTCCCTAGTTGTGTGTGTTGAAGTCTAGATAATGTAAACTAAGTTCTTTTAGAGTTACACAGAAATGTGTTCCTTACAAGACTTAACTTGGGGGGGGGATTGGCCTGAAGCAGTGAAGCTCACTGATGACAAAAAGAAAAAAAGATTTGTAAATGAACATAACAAAATTTCTGTTGTCTGAACACCACCTTTGCTCATATACCATTTAATAATGTTATCAGTTATGTTGGTTGTCTTTTGTAAAGCAATTGGTATGGAGCCTTAACTAACAAATTACTTATGTAGCAGATGTATTAAGTGTCTTCAAAGACTTCTAGATGGCATACAGGTTGGTACTCTAAAGTAAGCCAAGCTATTTCTCTGGCTTGTTTTTTTGTTTAGGGTCCTGGTACGCTAAGCATAGTTATGACATGTGTTAAATATAATATGTCTTATATAAAATTTAATGTTTTTCTGGCAGTCACTTTAAGAAAGGGAAAAAATATGGTTGATATATCTTAATGTAAATTGTATATTTGATCTATTCCACTATATCCAAAAACAACACCCTCATCATATAGTTATATCCATATTTTAAGTGTTAATTATTGAATGGTTGTTAATCTTTACGTATTGGAGTTACTTTTCTAGAGTTTGCTGTAGATTTTTTTTTGGTCCTAATAGGACACCTTTCACTCCTGTTGGCCTACATGTTTAGTTTGAAATTTAAGGAGGGAGAAACACCATAGCATCAGAGTTTCCCCCATTATAGTGGAGGCTGATTTATTTATTTATTTATTTATTTATTTATTATAGAGGTCAGGTCAAACTTGAACATCACTGGCACATGCAACACTGTACCTAATACTTATAAATCCAGAACTTTTAGACACTACTGCCTGAACTACAGTTGTGTTTTTTTGTTTGTTTGTTTGTTTGGTTTTTGTTTAGGTTTATTTCTTGGAAAAGAGAGACTACAGCATCCTTTTTTTGAACATGATGGTTTGAATGATTCAGGAAGTGGTGTAGTCTAGGCCCTGTGTTTGATCCCAGATACCACAATGCCAAAGTAGCCCCTTTGTCTCATAAAATAAAAAGTAAAAGCATGAATTTGACAATTTTTGTTGCACTGAATTTATTTCACTCAATTTTAATTATGTGACTTAATGTATTGTGAAGATCTTTATTTTTATAAAATACCCTACAATAATGACTTATAGATATTGTAATCGTTGAGAAGAAAATAAATGGTATGATTAAAATTTCATTATAATTATTGGCGCAGTTCCCTCTTGTGAAAATTATTTTATGTCTTGAGATAATTGTTTTTATAAAAGAATTTTAATTTCCTTTTGTAAGCCTTATTTGTTTCTTCCTTCCTTCCTTTCTCTCTCTTTTTTTTAGTAACAGCCACAATAAGAAGGTGCAAATGCACATGTTAGACTTGATGAGTTCTATCATCATGGAAGGTGATGGAGTTACTCAAGAATTATTGGATTCCATTCTTATTAACCTCATTCCTGCACATAAGGTCTGTATAATATGAACATACAAAAGACTTGAGGACAGCACATCACTTTCATAGCTTTTACTATTTTAGAAGTTATTGATTAGCATACTGTGGAAGATTTTTTTTATTCAGTTGAATGCTGTTTTCTGGAATACTAAATGTGAATTTTATCTAACCTAGAAATTAGGACAGTTGGAGTACTGTCTTGGTTAGGCTTTTATTTAGAAAAGAAAATGCATTGCTTTGTGCCGGGCTAGCTTCTCGAATGGGAGACAGACAACCAGGAATTCATGGCTAAGCTGGGAACACACGCAGTTCAATCTTTATTGATGAGTGGGAATGCAGTGCAATCAGTCTAATCTCTATTCATTAGAAAATACTTTATATCTCCTGAGGTGTCCTTTATATCTCCTGATGTGGAAGTGTCAGGTCGGAAAAGGATACGTAGGATAGGGCGTGGGGAGAAGGAAAAAGCGCAAGCGCTTGTAAGTATCAAGCTTGCATCTAATCAGTGGGGATTAAACCAATGCCCTGTAGGCAGGGCGGGTCTCAGGTAAAGCAGTGATTATGTAAATAGACCACAGCGTTAAGCAATGCAAGCAAACCTAACCTAACGTGATGATCAAAACAGAAGGGGTCTTAGAAGCAGAATTAGAAGCAGACCAACACTTTGTACATAAATGCTAAGCATAGGAATTTTGACTTTCAGAACCATAGTCTGTATTTTTTCTTAGGCACTTTATGAAGGGTTGAACAGAGGCAGGAACTGCATGGTTAATGTTTAGATGGAAATGATTATCAAGAGTTTTATACTTGCCTGTGTTTCCTTTTCCTTTTTGTGTTTCTGCTAGATCCTCTGAAGGAACTAAAAGATTTTTCTCCTCACAAAGAAATTTTACTTCCTCAGTGAGCTCTACTCACTTCTACCAATTACTGCTATGTTTATGCTCTTACTCTTAGAATAGTGGTTCAGTGACCCGTTCGTTATCAGATAGTAGATGAATAGTAGCTATATGCTTACTCTCAATAAAAATGTGTAAGTAGAAACTACTCTTTCAGGAAATAGAAAGGTTGTGTTAATTTTTTTTTTCTTTTTCCTCACCAATTGGAGTTTGGTCCCTGCTCAGTTCCACCATTCCCAGTAGCTTTTTCTTTTTCTTTCTTTTTTTTTCTTCTTTTTGATGGAGGGTGAGAGATGAGAAATTGAGATCTGCAGTTAATACGCCACTGCTCCTGAAGCTTCCACCGCTGCAGGTGGGGACCCTTGGCTTAATCTTGGGTTCATACACATGGTAATGTGTTCACTTATCTAGATGAGCCACCAAGATTCTCTGTTGTGTTAATTTAAGTTAATCTTATGCTAATGAAATAAAAGTGTGTAGAAAGAGTCAGGAAATAATGCATGTGGACCAAATTTGATCCACAACTGTTGTTTTCGACGGGGTATGTTGTTTTCGCCGGGCTGGCTTCACGGGCAGGTAACAGATGACCAGGGACTCATGGTTGAGCTGTAGGCAGTATCTCTTTATTCATGCAGGACGCAGCACAATCTAAGATGAGCTAAGTTAAACTCAAAGTACAGTACAGTAAAACTCACAATGTTGTCTTTATATATAAGTATATGGCAAGTGCCAAGTGAGGTGGAAACAGGATGTGACATAGAGAGGGTGGAGAGAAAAGTGACTGGTGAAAATCAGAGTGTGACAAAGAGGGGGCAGATTAGGCGAGAATCCTATCACTGAACCACAAATGCCCTGGAGGGAGGGTGGAACTTGTTAACAGTGGTTATGTAAATAGAATGAAGTGGTTATGTAAATAGAATAGTGTTAAGCAGGGGGGATTTAAACCAAATGAAACAGAAGGGGTCTCATGCATACCAACACACAACTTTTTTTTTTAACTTTTAAATTATCTTTATTTATTTGTTGGATAGAGATAGCCAGAAATCAAGAGGGAAGGGAAGGGGGGGTAAGACAGGATAGACAGACACCTGCAGCCCTGCTTCATCACTAGTGAAGCTTCCCCCCCCCCCCCCCCCGCAGGTGGGGACCAGAGGCTCGAACCAGATGTTTGTGCACTGTAATGTGCATGCCCAACCAGGTGAGCTACCACCTGGCCTCCAACCTTTTTTTATTATTATTTATTTTTTTATGTTTTATTTATCTTTTTTCTGTGTTTGTGTGTTCAGGGTTATTGCTGGGGCTCAGTTCCTGTACTATGAATCTCCTGCTCCTAAAGGCCATTTTTCCCATTTTGTTGCCCTTGTTATTATTGTTACTGTTGCCAGAAAGAATAGAGAGGAGGGGAAGAGAAAGTCAAGACACCTACAGACCTGCTTCATCCCCTGCAGTTGGGGAACCAGGGCTTGAATCGAGATCCTTAGGCCAGTTCTTGCACTTTGTGCCATGTGTGCTTAATCTAGCACTGTGCTACCACCTGGCCCCCCACAACCTATTTATATAAATGTTTCTCTTTGTTTAAGGAAAGAGACACTTGAATACTACTCTGGTCTAGATGTTTACAGAGATTGAAAACTCACTCATCCACCCACTGAGCCACCTCTCTGATGACAATCAAGCATTTTGTCTTGTTGTATTTTTAAAGATAGGCTGAGACAGTGAATTTAACCGGGCCAGTGAAGTTTTACTTGAATAGTCATGTTCATATATTATAATTGTGCCTTACCTTTTGGGAAAGATACAGTGTGATGAACAAATCAGTTTGGTTTGAAACTTCAAAGTATAGGAGCAAAAAAAAAAAGAATTGCACCAAAGTAAAATACTCTGGGGTGGGTGGGTGGGGAGAATACAGGTCCACGAAGGATGATAAATGACATAGTGGGGGTTGTATTGTTAAATGGGAAACTGGGGAATGTTATGCATGTACAAACTATTGTATTTACTGTTGAATGTAAAACATTAATTCCCCAATAAAGAGATGGTAATGGGTACTCTCCAAAAGAAAATTTATTTTAAGTTTTTTTTTTAATTTGAGCTTTTTAAAGTAGTGATTTAATACTGATTTATAAGATTGTAAAATAATAGGGCCATAATTCCGTACAGTTCCCACCACCATACTCTGTGTCCCATCCTCATTGGGCATTTCCTTATTGTTTATCCACTCAGACAAAATTATTTATAATATATTCTTCTAATATAGCAATTAATTTTATTTTTGTCAGTTTTACTTAAACTCATATCTATATTTTCCATTATATTTATATGGATTTTAAAACTTTTATCAATTACATATTTCCATGTTTTCACAGTCACTTTACTTATAGAGATGCTTGACTACAAATGTTTCTTTAAATTTAACAAAACCATTATTTACCTATTGCCTTGCATTTAGATTTTTTCCAGTGTTTTCTTTTGAAATTATCTCATTTAATTAATTAGGTAGGGAATGGGGGCTGGAAGCCAGGTGCTTCAACTTGTTAATATATGCACTTAAACAGGTGTATCACTGCCTGCTCCCCTGAATTATTTTCTACTTATAAAAATGCAGCTGAGCATAGGCTCATTTAAATGGTATGAGTAATTAGTATTTATATTACTAAATTAATATAAACATGATAAAATGTATCTTTCACACTGTGAAGACACATACAGTGAAAAGTCTTCTCCTTGGGGTGCTGAAGGTTGGAGTTCTAACTTGTGTAGTTGCTTTTCCACTGACATGGGCATTGGCAGGTTGATCTATGCCCCTATCCTATTTCTTTCCCTAGTGGGAAAGAGGTAAGGTTCCAGGAAGCATTAATGAGGTCATCTGCCTTGGGATGTCGGGATAGAATCATAGTAACATCTAGAACTTGGTGGCTGAGGCTGCAGTGCTTCTGCAGATGTCTCAGCTGTAGTTAGTGAGGATTGTTATGATCGGTAGTTGTATATTTGTTTTCGGGGAGAGTTTGTTCTGGCCTCTGTTTCTCCATAGCCACACATCCTATCCTGGAAGTCCCATTTTGACTAAATTAAAAAGAAAAAAAAATCTTTTCCTCAAGCCTTTAAATTCACTGCAGTGCATCAGGAATCTACAAGCAGGAACATATATTCAGTATTTCAAAAATATTTTTTTGAGAGTTTTACTTGGAATAAGTCCCAGATTAGTTTTCCTTATAGTGCACAGTCTGTGTAATACTGAATATGGTGGGTTAGTGAGGGGGGGTTGGTGTGTGTGTTTAGGATACCATGGGTGCAAATCAGTCAACAGACAAAAAACCTTATGTTCACGTATTTAGTAAAATTAATCACTTTGTTGGGTCTTAGACTAAGTAATAATGCATTTTAATTTTTTTTTTACAATTGTGTTACTTGTCTTAAATTTAAGACCATTTGATAAAACTTGCAGTGAAATTCAGTGTGGGTTTTTTTTTGTATCATACCATAAGTTTGGAAACAATAGTGTCCAAATGGTATTTCATAAATCTACTAATTCATTTGCATGTTTTTATTGTTTTTCAGAATTTAAATAAACAGTCTTTTGATCTTGCAAAAGTCTTGTTGAAAAGGACAGTCCAGACTATTGAGGCATGCATTGCCAATGTATGTATTTTTCCATATATCTATTCTATATTTGTATAATTCCTAACTCTTTGTACTAACTAGAATCTTTATATAGATTCATATACCCTTTAGACAGTTTCATTAATTTGAACACAGATAAGTCTGGGATACCCGCCCAGACAAAATTATTTATAATATATTCTTCTAATATAGCAATTAATTTTATTGTTGTCATTTTTGCTTAAACTCATACCTATATTTTCCATTATATTTATATGGATCTTAAAACTTTTATCACATATTTCTATGTTTTCACAGTCACTTTACTTATAGATATGCTTGACTACAAATGTTCCTTTAAATTGACAAAACCATTATTTACCTATTGCCTTGCATTTATATTTTTTCTAGTTTTCTTTTGAAATTATCTTTGTAACTATAGTATTTATGTTACTGAATTCTTCCCCAGGATTATTGCTGGGGGTTGATACTACTAATCGCTGGGGGTTGATACTACTACTACGAATCCACTGCTCCCTGGCAGCCATTCCCCTTCCCTCCTTCACCTCCCTCCTCCCTTCTCTCTCTCTCTCTTTCTCTGTCTCTCTCTCTCTCTCTCTGTGTCTCTCACTTTTATTAGATAAGACAGAGAAATTGAGAGAGGATGAGGGAGATAGAGAGGAAGAGAAAGATAGACATCTGCAGCCCTGCTTCATTGCTTGTGAAGTACTCCCAATGCAGGTAGGGAGCGGGAGCTCGAACCCAGGTGTTTCAACTTGTTAATATATGCACTTAAACAGGTGTATCACTGCCTGCTCCCCTGAATTATTTTCTGCTTATAAAAATGCAGCTAAGCATATGCTCATTTAAATGGTATGAGTGAGTGATTAGTATTTATATTACTAAAATAAAATAAACATGATAAAATGTATCTTTCACAGTGTGAAGACATATACAGTGAAAAGTCTTCTTGCATCAATTCTCTGAATAATACACTGTTGTCAGTTCTCAGAAATACCTATTACCAGTAGGTTTTCACATACAGAAGTATGTGTTCTATACTTGTTTGTGTATTTATGTTGTTAATTTTTTCCTCATTTCTTTCAAGATCTGCATTGTAAAGTATGTCTATTTTCTCTTAATGTACATTGCATTCCAAAATAAATAGGTGCTTTTATCAGTTACCGCTTAGACATTCTTTAATGTTTCTTCTCAGGTGTATATGGTGGTAGAGAGTTTTCATGTCTTTTAATTTGTTCTCTTAATAGTCTCTTTCTTGCTAGCATTCTTTTAAGCAGTAATTTTTGTATCACTAGCCTTTCCTCTTGGTACTCAGAGTCAAAATGTATTTGGCTTTGGATATTTAAAAAGCAAACTTTAAGTATACTCTGTTACAAAGTTCATGAAAAATCTAAACTTGAATAAAAATTTAAAAGTTGAAAATTTTAAAATTATTTTTTACATATGGAAATGTCTATAGTTATCTAATAAATCACATAATTTATTTTAAATTGTTGATATTATTTAGACATTTGTTTCTATTGATATTTTGGTGTCCTGTCACTTATTAGTAAATAAAAAGCCTGTGGCTTCATTCCCTTCAATGGTGTATATAGTGACCTGATTATATAGTTCATTTTTTATAAACAGATTTCTATTGAAACTGTAATGTATCCAAGTTTTAGTTGAAATAGATATTTTGTTTTTGCTTAAATATCTCCTATAGTTTTTCAACCAAGTCCTGGTGCTGGGAAGATCATCAGTAAGTGATTTGTCAGAACATGTATTTGACCTGATTCAGGAACTGTTCGCTATAGATCCTCATCTACTGCTATCTGTCATGCCGCAACTTGAATTCAAACTGAAGGTAGGCCTGGCTATAATTTTTAAGTCCTTAAAAATGTAAGTTCAACTATAATGATTTTCAGTAGTGTATCTGAATTATATTGCCATGACTTTTCATAAAGCGTCCTAAGTTACATAAAGAGTCCTAAGAACAAAAACTGTTTAAGGAAATGCTCCAAACTAGCAGTTTTGGTTTTTACTCTCAGCTGGGCTATTGCATAAAACTAAATACACTGCATATTGTGTAGACCCACAGACTGTTATTCTTGCTTGTTTAGGGTGTGTCCTGATCAGGTGCTATTTAGCACCATTGACTATAGTTATCAGGAAGTTAGCCACATTTTACATGGAAGATTTTTAGTGTGTGTGATAAAAAGAAACGGGCATTTATATTTATTCTTTTATAGTAAAAGTATTATAAAATAGCTATATTTGCCATATTTCAAATTGCTTAAATTTATTTTTATTACCACTTGTATAATCATTGGTGCTTGGGTCTACCATTCCTAGTGGATTTCTTGTTTTTTGTTTTTTTTTAATCTGATACATAATGATTATGTAAAGACACACTCTCATACCTGAGATGCCAAAATTCAATCCTTCACACTACTATAAGCCAGAGTTGAATAGTGCTCTGGTAAAAAACACAAAACACACAAACCTTAAATCAGGCATAGGGAGTCAGGCGATATTGCAGTGGGTTTTGCACACGTGGCTCAAAGCGCAAGGACCGACGTGAAGATCCCAGTTCAAGCCCCCAGCTCCCCACCTGCAGGGGAGTCGCTTCACAGGCTGTGAAGCAGGTCTGCAGGTGTCTATCTTTCTCTCCCCCTCTGTCTTCCCCTCCTCTCTCCATTTCTCTCTGTCCTATAACCAACAGTGACATCAATAACTACAACAATAAAACAAGGGCAACAAAAGGGAAATAAATATATTTTTAAAAAGAAACTCAGGCATAAAACTTCTTCTAGTGGGTTGGGTAAATAGCTTAATGGTTATATATATATAAAAAAAAAAAGCATGCTTGAGGTTGTAAGATCCCAGGTTCAACTCCCAGTAAATAGCTTAATGGTTATATATATATAAAAAAAAGCATGCTTGAGGTTGTAAGATCCCAGGTTCAACTCCCAGTGCCACCATGAGACAGACCCAAGCAGTGCTCTGATCTTTATCTCTTGCCATCCTACATGTCTGTCTGTCTGTCTGTCTATATTTTCTCTTTCATTGAAATAAATACAAATTTTTTCTTTTTTCTTTTCAAGATTTTATTTATTTATGAGAAAGATAGGAAGAGAGAGAAAGAACCAGTCATCACTCTGGCACATGTGCTGCCGGGGATCGAACTCAGGACCTCATGCTTGAGAGTCCAAAGCTTAACCACTGCGCCACCTCCCGGACCACTACAAATTTTTTATTTTAGAAAAAAGTTCTTAGTAGGGCAGGGTAATGCCATACCATGTGCAAGGACTTGGGTTCAAGCCCCCAGTCCCTTCCTGCAGGGGAAAAGTTTCTTGAATGGTAAAGTTCTTTCTCCTCCCCTCTCAATTTTTCTGTATCTTACCAAATTAATTAGATAAATAAATATTTTAAAATAAAAAGTCATATATAAGACAAGATTACTATTAAACTGTTAATGTATAAGGTCTGAGAAATAGTTTGCCATCTTGAGCACTTGCCTTGCTCTGTAAGCTTACCAGTTTCAAGTATTAAACTGTTAATGTATAAGGTCTGAGAAATAGTTTGCCATCTTGAGCACTTGCCTTGCTCTGTAAGCTTACCAGTTTCAAGTTCTAGCACCACATGGGAAGAGCTGTTAATATTATTGGGAAAATCTTCATTGCTGTGGTATCTGTATTGATCTGTTTATGTCAATAAAAACATCTGTTTGAATGGAAAAACCACATGTGCATGTGGTCTCAGCAACACACACAAAATGTTATAGAATTTTTTTTTTAATTTTTTATTTATAAAAAGGAAACATTGACAAAACCATAGGTTAAGAGGGGTACAACTAGGAGTCGGGCAGTAGTGCAGTGGTTAAGTGCACGTGGCGCAAAGCACAAAGACTGATGTAAGGATCCTGGTTCGAGCCCCCAGCTCCTCACCTGCAGGGGAGTCACTTCACAGACGGTGAAGCAGGTCTGCAAGTGTCTGTCTTTCTCTCCCCCTCTCTGTCTTCCCCTCCTCTCTCCATTTCTCTCTGTCCTATCCAACAATGATGACATCAATAACAACAATAATAACTACAACAACAATGAAAAACAAAGGCAACAAAAGAGAAAATAAATATTTTTTAAAGAGGGGTACAACTTCGCACAATTCCCACCACCAGATCTTCGTATCCCCCCCCCCCCCCATAGCTTTCCTATTCTTTATTTTTTCCCTCCAGGGTTATTGCTGGGCTTGGTGCCTGCACCATAAATCCACTGCTCCTGGGGGCCATTTTTCCCCCTTTTTGTTGGAGCCTCGTTGTGGTTATTATTATTGCCATTGTTGATGTTGTTCGTTGTTGGATAGGACAGAGAGAAATGGAGAGAGGAGGGGAAGACAGGGGGGAGAGAAAGACACCTGCAGACCTGCTTCACCGCCTGTAAAGCGACTCCCCTGCAGGTGGGGAGCGGGGGTTGGAACTGGAATCCTTATGCCAGTCCTTGCGCTTTGTGCCGTTTTGCGCCACGTGTGCTTAACCCACTGCGCCAAGCTTTCCTATTCTTTAACCCTCTGGGAATATGGACCCAAGATCATTGTGGGATGCAGAAGGTCTGGCTTCTGTAATTGCTTCCCCGCTGAACATGGACATTGACAGGTCAATCCATACTTCCTTCCTGTCTCTCTCTTTCTCTAGTGGGGAAGGGCTCTGGGGAAGCAGAGCTCCAAGCCACATTGGTGCGGTTGTCTGTCCAGGGAAGTCTGGTAGCATCCTGCTAGCATCTGGGAACCTGGTAGCTGAAAAGGGAGTTAACATACAAAGCCAAACAAATTGTTGAACAATCATGGACCTAAAGGCTGGAATAGTGCAGATGAAGTGTTGGGCGTTCCTCCATTTTGTAGATAGCTAGTAGGCATATATTAGTTACATTTTAAAGGGCCTGTAGCTATACTAGTGGTTTTTTTGTTTGTTTGTTTGTGTTGTTTTTTGCCTGTGCCTGAAATCTGATATGCAGGTGGGTTCAAGTTATTGTCTTGAACAGGCTAGGAACAGGACCAGAAGCTGGATCAGGGTAGAGAGTAGCTCCCTAATATGGGAAAGGGATATAAAAGTTGTTGAGTGTAAACCCCATTGATTTGATGTGATCTGGGGCCCATATTCATCTTAGGAGCCTATATGACCTCTGCATCCCTGTAGATCTGAGCTCACATTCTGTGGTCATGAGTAGGAACATTCCATGCTGCCCCAGTATCTTCCTCAGGTATAGCATAGAGTATGTTGTCCAGCCTCCCTTTGGAAGATGGAGAACATTCTCTACTGTTGTTCATCCAAGTTGAGAGCAAGGTCCTATGGGGGCCCACCAAGGGGTTTTGTTGTTTCTGATAGAAATGACCGGTAACAATGGAGAGAGGGATTTATTCGAGTTCTAGGCCCATCATGTCTGTTTGGGAATCTCAGGATTCCCCAACTAGGGCCCCAGCTGGTGGAATGGCCTGATAGTGACTAAAGAGTCATCGTTAAAGTATGCCAGTCTCTTGCCCTTATTCAGCTTTTGCAGTCCTTGCTTTGATAAGGTTAGCTTTGGAGTGAGTGAAAGAACTGTAATAGGAAGTAGGTGAGAAGGGTATCTAAGTCTAAGTAGTCGTACCCGTGTTTTTAAAGATAATTATTTTTACCAGAGCACTGCTCATCTCTGGTTTATGTTGATGGGAGGGATTGAAACTGTGACCTGGGAGCCTTAGGCATGAGAATCTGTTTTGTATAACCATTATGTTGTCCCCTCACCCCCTTTTTAAGATGATCTGTTATGCCTTATGATTTGTAAGTACATTTATGTATATACCTAAACAAATTCAAACAATGTATTTATCTTTTTTTTTTTTACTTTTTTATATTTATTTATTCCCTTTTGTTGCCCTTGTTTTATTGTTGTAGTTATTATTTGATGTTGTTGTTGTTGGATAGGACAGAGAGAAATGGAGAGAGATGGGGAAGATAGGGGTGAGAGAAAGACACCTGCAGACCTGCTTCATCGCCTGTGAAGCGACTCCCCTGCAGGTGGAGAGCCGGGGGCTCAAACCAGGATTCTTAAACCAATCCTTGCGCTTTGCACCACATGTCCTTAACCTGCTGCACTACTGCCCGACTCCCAATGTATTGTATCTTAATGAAAAATGTTATAGTGGGAAACAAAATAAAATTTTTACTTATTCCTCTTCACATTTAGGAGACAGGTTGGTTTTGCTTTGAAAAAAACCATGTTGGTTAGTCAGTTTAACTAAAAGCAGAATGAATCTACACTGTTCCTCTAGAGTTTGAGATAACCTTGTCAGAGAAAATTAACTGGGGATGGGAGCAGGTGGTGGCACATCTGGTTAAGCACACACGTTACACTGTGCAAGGACGCATGTTCAGGCCCTTGGTTCCCATCTGTAAAGGGGAAGCTTCACAAGTGGTGAAGCAGGGCTACAGGTGTCGCTGTCTCTTTCCCTCCTTAACTCCCCATCCCTCTCAATTTCTCTCTGTCTCAATCCAATATCCAATAATAAGAAAATAATTTTAATTACACAAAGAAAATTTGATGCTTTTTTCACTATTTTTAATCTGTTGAGCATGCCCATTTTACCTACAAAACCCCTACTCCGGAGTGTTACCACCTTCCCAAGGAAAAGATTTTATCCTTTCACTTTTTTCTTAATTTAATTTTCTCATAAGTATTTATTGGATTCCTAGAATTGCTTTCAACACATTGTACTTAGTACTTAAAGGTTAGCATTTTTGTCACTTTTGCATTTACTTACCTAGTTAATGTCTTTCACAATTTAAATTTTTATGTTAAGATCAAAGTACCACTAGATAAATCACTAATTGAAACTAGAGCAGAATTTTCAGATTGTACTCTGAATAAAACTAGAAATCCTAATAAAAACAACCTGGGGGTGTGTGGTTCAAACCCCTCGCCTCCACATGGTATCACAATACCAAAGGGAAGTTTTTCAAGTGGTGGAGTAGTGCTATTATAGTGTTTCTCCTCTCTTTGTGTCTGTGTTTCACCCTCACTCATTTGTTTGTTTGTGTGTGTGTGTGTGTGTGTGTACTTACAAACACAGAGGGGAAGAATCTGTCAGAAGCAGTGGAGGCTGCTGGAGTGAATATTCTTAGTTGCAAAATAAAAAAAAATCTTTTTTTTTTTGCAAAATACTTTCATGCCTGAGGTTCTATTCTAAAGTCCTACATTCAGTCCTCAATAATACCATAAACTAGAGCTGAGCTGTGCTTTGGTCCCTTTCTCTCTGTATCTGTCATTAAAATAATTTTAAAAGTATGTATCTGGGGGTCGGGCGGTGGGCAGTGGGTTAAGCGCATGTGACGCAAAGCGCAGGGACCAGCGTAAGGATCCCCGGCTCCCCACCTGCAGGGGAGTCGCTTCACAGGCTGTGAAGCAGGTCTGCAGGTGTCTATCTTTCTCTCCCCTTCTCTGTCTTCCCCTCCTCTCTCCATTTCTCTCTGTCCTGTCCAACAATGAATTGCGTCAACAAGGGCAATAATAATAGCCACAACGAAGCTACAACAGGGGCAACAAAGGGGGGGAAAATGGCCTCCAGGAGCGGTGGATTCATGGTGCAGGCACGGAGCACAGCAATAACCCTGGAGGAGGAAAAAAAAATTTTAAAAAAAAAGTTATGTGTCTGTCTATATGGAAAGAGACCAGAGCACCATTGTGATGCATGCAAAGCCTGGGACCTCATACTTATGAATCTACCTCTCTAGCCATTGCACCACCTCTCTGTGGGGTTGGGCGGGTGGGATGGGGAGGATTATATAAAGTACTTAGTAGAGAGGGAATTATTTGTAGCTATACCCTACAAATTATTTTTCCCCAGGGCTCTTCCAGAGTCCAGTAATTATCTTCATTTTTTACATTTGTAACTAGTGTGTAGATTACAACCAAGCAATGAAGTAGGCATAAATTAGCAGTTAGGAAAGTCTGAATTAAGTGCATAGAACCAGATGATCTAATTTGGAAATGTAGTTTCTCATCATTTTTGTTATATGTATGGTAAATAAGCTTCAGGCTTCATTTATTTTCCCTTTTCCCTCAGAGCAATGATGGAGAAGAGCGATTAGCTGTTGTTCGACTTTTAGCTAAATTATTTGGTTCTAAAGATTCTGATCTAGCAACACAGAATCGCCCTCTTTGGCAGTGTTTTCTTGGAAGGTAAGAAAATACACAGTTGTATAACTTATATTTTGAATATTACCTACTATGGTCTTCTTAATTAAACTATACCTATTAAAAGTAATGAGCCTATGTTTTTTTAGTATCACATACCCATCTAACACTTTAATTTCTTTGTACTTTATATAACATGTACTTTATAGACATGCAACACCTAAGAATGTTAAATCATTTATTTGTTAATACTTACCAGAGACTTGTTCAGCTTTGGCTTATTGTGGTGCCGGGGATTGGTCCTGGGACCTTGTGATAGTCTCAGGCATGCAAGTGTTTTGCATACCCATTATCCTATCTCCCCTTCCCAATTGTTAAAAATCTTAAAAGACGCCATAATGTCAAACCTTTTTCCAGTGTGGTATGGCTGGGCTCAGCCGTGGGTCACATACATGGGAAAACACATGCACTATTGAAGGTATGCTACCTTACCAGTCAAAAAATACCAGGAGTCTGGGTCACTTATAGAAATCAACCATAAGAGGCATCTTACATTTGTAATTTATTTAATACTCATAACAGTGAGTGATAAATAAAACAAATTATTCTATATTATATAGTCCTATATAAAAACAAATTATGGGAGTCGGGCTGTAGCACAGCGGGTTAAGCGCAGGTGGCGCAAAGCACAAGGACCGGCATAAGGATCCCGGTTCGAACCCCGGCTCCCCACCTGCAAGGGAGTCGCTTCACAGGCGGTGAAGCAAGTCTGCAGGTGTCTATCTTTCTCTCCTCCTCTCTGTCTTCCCCTCCTCTCTCCATTTCTCTCTGTCCTATCCAACAACGACAACAACAATAATAACTACAACAATAAAACAACAAGGGCAACAAAAGGGAATAAATAAATTAATTAAATTATTAAAAAATTATTACCAGTCATAAACATTTAATTATCAGTTTACTTATTTTGAGACCACTTCAAAAATATAAATATTTAAAATATTGTTTATAGTTAATGTGATTTTTAAATTGCTTAAATAATAAAATGTAATTCAAGTTGTGTGGCTTACATTATTTATTTATTTTTGTCAGAGCACTATCAGCTCTGGCTTATGGTGGTGCAGGGGATTGAACCTGGGACTTTTTGCATAACCATTAGGCTGTCTACCCTCACCCACTCAGTTTACCTTTATTACAGGCAGTTTGATTCTCCATGTAATGTTGCATATTTATTAAATTTTCCAATATAGTATACCTTTGAAAGTATTTACTATAAGTTGGGCTTAACTATGTAATTGTTTTGTTGTAAGACATATATAATATGTAGATATTTGCTAAAATTTTGAATTTTTCATATTTGTTACTACTTTACATTTTTTTTCTTCAACTTTTTGGGGTAGATTTTATGTGCTTTGGATATTTTGCCTAGTAATATTTTTCATATTTTGAATATTCAGTTTATAAAGTAGCTTGATTTAGGATGTGTTTATATATACATATATTTTTAGAGTGGTCAGAATTGTGCTATCAAAATCTTTGAATTATGTATCTTTTGACTTTGTATTCTTCTGAACATGTTGACTGTTAATACATTTCCTAATCAGTAATTATTACTTAAAACATTCACATAATGCTAGATAAGCCTTATTTGAAAATAATGTTTTACAACTAGTATTTAATAATCTTTTTTCTATGTAGATTTAATGACATTCACGTTCCTGTGAGATTAGAAAGTGTGAAATTTGCCAGTCACTGTTTAATGAATCACCCAGATTTAGCAAAGGATCTTACAGGTAAGCTGTCTACTCAGTTTATTTAAAGTATTAGAATAATGACAAAGATATACTTTAGATGTGGCCTTTGGCCTTAATTTTAATTCCTGAATAAGTTTAAATTCTGGTCCTGTTTCAGGTCTTTATACATTAAGTGCTAGTCATATTTATATAATAAAGGTACATCTACAATCTTCATATTGTAATCCTTTGGGATTTTTTTGATATTTGTAGTGTGAGAAAGACACTTGCGCTGAGCAAAAATCATTGTATTCAGAAGATAATTATAGTAACACCAAATCATAGGTAGGAAAATTATTATCTCCTGGACTAGAGTAGAATTTCTTGTTCTTGGGAAGATAGCATAATGGTTACACAAAGGGACTGTCATTCCCAAGGCTTGAAAGTCCCAAGTTCAGTCTCCTGTACCATTTTACGCCAGAGTTGAGCACTGCTCTGGTTTAAAAAAAAAAATTTTTTTTTTTCTCATTCTTTATTTCTGTATATAGAACATTTCGGGAACTGGTGAGCAGTGGAACACTTAGTAGAGCACACATTATAATGTGCAAGGATCTGGGTTCAATCTCCAGGTCCCCACCTATAGGACAAAAGCTTTAAGAACAGTGACGTAGTGCTATAGGTGTGTCTCTTTTATCTTTATTGATTAGATAAAGACAGCCAGAAATGAAGGGAGGGAAGGACAATAGCGAAAGCAGATACCTGCTTCACCACTTGTGAAGGTTTCGACCTGTAGGTGGGACCAAGGGCTTGAACCTGAAAAGTATTTGTTTAAAAAGACCACTTGGAACTTCTTTTTTGTTGGTAGCAAATAAATGACAGCTTTTGTCAAAATCTTTACTGAATAAAAATGGAAATACTGTGTGTTGTTAATTATCTAGAACTTTTAAGTGACCATTGAATGTTTTCATGTAGTCCAATTAACAGATACACCTCTATAATCTCGTTGCCAGTATTTAAAAAAAAATTTAAGCCATTTAATTTGCATTATAAATTTAAATTCTAAACTGTAGTATAGGTACTGCATTATGATTTGACTTTTTGGAAAGTTAAATACAAAATTAAGGTGAGACTAAACTAATAAATAGTTTGGTACAGTTTGTCATTAAATGTGCTTCTGCATCAAATTAAAATCACATTTTATGAATTTTTCAAAATGGACAGAAGTTGTAAGCATTAGTATTTTCTGTCATTCAGAACATTACAAACTATATCTATATCTTTTTTTAATTTCCTTTTGTTGCCTTGTTTTTGTTTTATTGTTGTAGGGTTTTTTTCACTTTGGTTTGTTGCCCTTGGTTTTTTTTAAATATTTTAAAAATATTTATTCCTTTTTGTTGCCCTTGTTTTACTGTTGTAGTTATTGTTGTTGTTGATGTCATCGATATTGGATAGGAGAGAGAAAAATGGAGGGGGGGAGAAAGACACCTGTAGACCTGCTTCACTGCTTGTGAAGCGACTCCCCTGCAGGTGGGAGCCAGAGGCTCGAACCGAGATCCTTCCGCTGGTCCTTGCACTTTGTGCCATGTGCGCTTAGCCCGCGTTACCGCCCAACTCCCCCTCCCCCCTTTTTAAGGCAACTTGCCTGGACTTCATTTTTGTTTTAAGAAAGTCTGTACTGTGTAGGGAAACAACATAATAGTTATGCAAGGAGACTCTCATGCCTGAGCCTCTAAGGTCCCAGGACTAATACCATGCACCACCACAAGCCCGAATTGAGCAGAGCTGAAATTTGAGCACCAGCCCCGAATAGGAGATGCTGTGGCAGTGGAGAACAGTTCATTGTTGTGGTGTCTCTCTCACTCTTTCCCCTTCTTCCTCCCTCTCCTCTCTCTTACTCTATGCCTCTATCTGAATAAAGAGTAGACCAGTAGCCCCAAGAGTGTGCAGGGCTGAGCTTCCTCAAGAAATGACACAGTGTAATCTTTACTGCACCTGGGGGGAGCGTTAGTGCTATGGCATCTTTCCCATCTCTCTGTCTCTATCCTAATTCTTACTAGAGCATTGCTCAGCTCTTGTTAGTGGTGGTTCAGGGGATTGAACCTGGGACCTTGGTAGCCTCAGGCATGAGTCTTTCTGCATAACCTTTCTGCTATCTGCCCTGCCCACTTTTTTAAAAAATTTATTTATGAAAGTGGAAAGGCACGAAAGAACCAGACGTATCACTTTTTAAAAAATATTTATTTATTTATTCCCTCTTGTTGCCCTTGCTTTATTGTTGTAGTTATTGTTGTTGTGACATATCACTCTTAACAGCACAGACCATGCCAAGACTTGAACTCACTATCTCATGCTTGACTCCAAAGCTTTATCTACTACACCACCTCTCAGGTTGCACATAGTTAATTTTAATTTGTTTTAACCCCCTTCTGTGAACAGAGTATTTGAAGGTTAGATCACACGATCCAGAAGAAGCTATTCGTCATGATGTCATTGTTACTATAATAACAGCTGCCAAAAGAGACCTTACTTTAGTCAATGACCAGCTACTTGGCTTTGTAAGGGAACGAACACTGGATAAACGGGTAAAATCTGGAGTTTTATTCTTTTTAATTTGCCAGGTTTAAGTGACTAAATATGCTGTTTAAATAGCTAATGATTTGTGTGTGATAGTTGTACTTATGAATGGATACGTTGGATTCTTAGCCTTTTTAGATCTTTTGCATAGGTTTGCTTTCTAGTTTGCCTTTATTATAAGTTAAGTCCAACAAGCTTGACTATACTCAGCTTTTCACTTAGTGTTTCAAGAGAACAATGGTTTATTTCTTAGCATTCCCACGTCATTGAATTAAAAGCTTATCCATAGATGAAAGTGATGCTTCTTTATTATGCCAAGCTGAGAGTAGAAATGATGGTTGTTACTTTGTGTGTATGCTTCTTCATTTTGATTCTTTTTATAATTTTTTTTGTATTTATTTTCCCTTTTGTTGCCCTTGTTGTTTAACATTGTTGTGGTTATTGATGTGGTTGATGTTGGATAGGACTGTGAGAAATGGAGAGAGGAGGGGAAGACAAAGGGGGAGAGAAAGACAGACACCTGCAGACCTGCTTCACCGCCTGTGAAGCGACTCCCCTGCAGGTGGGGAGCCAGGGGCTCAAACCAGGATCGTTACTCCAGTCCTTGCACTTTGTGCCACGTGCACTTCATTTTGATTCTGTTGAAAATGTGGGTTAATAGTAGTACTAAAAATAGCAACAGCATTTGCTAAGAAATAATGTCAGCCATATGCAAGAAATACACATCAAGACAAGCTATTTATTAACAAGTGCTGCCTTGTACTGTGCTTTGAAAACCTGTTACCCTCCCCAAACAGCATAGTTTAACTATAAATTTCAGGATAGAAAAGTAATATTTTGGGGCGGAGGGTAGATAGCATAATGGTTATGTAAACAGACTCATTCCTGAGGCTGCAAAGTCCCAGGTTTAATCCCTCTCACCAGCATAAGCCAGAGCTGGACAGTGTTCTGATTTAAAAAAAAAAAAAAGGTAATATCTCTTGGCTATAAAATATAGCTAGGGTTTTGTTTAAAGTTTTTTAATTTCTCATGACTTGAATTCTATAAAAGTGCACACTCTTCCTGATGTTAGTTGGTAAATTCCTCACCCACCTGCATAATTTTAAGGTATTATTTGTTATCTTTTATCTTTTTTTTTTTGCCTCCAGGGTTATTGCTGGGGCTCGGTGCCTGCACCATGAATCCACTGCTCCTGTAGGCTATTTTTTCCCCTTTTGTTACCCTTGTTGTTTATCATTGTTGTAGTTGTTATTGTTGTTACCGATGTTGTTGTTGGATAGAACAGAAAGAAATTGAGAGGAGGGGGAGAGAAAGATACTTGTAGACCTACTTCACCACTTGTGAAGTGACCTCCTGCAGGTGAGGAGCTGTGGGCTTATACCAGGATCCTTACACTGGTCCTTTCACTTCGTCATGTGCTTCCCCCTCTGCTATCTTAGAACCATTTCATTCCTATTGCTTTAATGAAATCCTTTAATTTTTTTCAAAATTTATTTTAATGAGAGAAAGAGGACACTGCACAGCTCTTGCTTATGATGGTGCTGGGATCTGAACCTGGGACATGAGAGCCTTTTTAATAACCCTTATGCTGTCTCCCCAACCTATTTTTTTTTTAATATTGATACTTAATAAAACAAATTGAAAGGGAAGGGGAGATAGTGAGAGAAAGAGAGATACCTGCAGCGCTGCTTCACCACTGGTGAAGAAGTTTCTCCCCTGCAGTTGGGGGCCATGGACTGTTTGCTTTGGCATGGTAATGTGTTTGCTCAACCAGGTGTGGTTCTGCATGTACCTGAACAAATGAAATCTTGAGATTGCAAGATGTTATTCATAGCAACACCTACTACAACTTTTAGGTTTTTTTATTTTGTTTTGTTTTGTTTGCCTCCAGGGTTATTGCTGGGGCTCAGTGCCTGCATCATGAATCCACTGCTCCTGGAGACCTTTTTTTTCCCCCCTTTTGTTGCCCTTGTTGTGGCCTCCTTGTGGTTATTGTTGTTGTTGATGTCACTCATTGTTGGATAGGACAAAGAGAAATGGAGAGAGGAGGGGAAGACAGAGAGGGGGAGAGAAAGATAGACACCTGCAGACCTGCTTCACTACCTGTGAAGCGACTTCCCTTCAGGTAGGGAGTTGGGGCCTTGAACTGGGATCCTTACACCAGTCCTTGCGCTTCCACGCTACATGCTTAACCCACTGCGCTACCTCCCAACCCCCAACCTTTCGTATTTTTTGTGATAAATTTTAGTGGCATTAAGGATAGCCTTTTTTCTCCTCTCTAAAATGTGAAAATGGAGAAGATAGCATAGTTGTTATGCAAAAGACTTTCTGTGCCTGAGGTTTGGACTCCCAGGTTCAATCCTGTGCAACACCACAAACCAGGGTTGAACAGTGTTTTAGTAATTAATTAATCAATAATAAAATTTGAGATCAGAATTTAAAGCTTCATGGTCTCTTTGGTTTTATATAAGAAATGTCAGAAAGCAAGAACAAGAAGTGGAAGTCACAGGCTCTTGTTAGTCTGTTATATGTGAACAGTTTCATTTTATCTACTGAGTAGCCTAAAATGAGAAAATTTAAGGACCTATATACATAAGCCAATGATAATGTCCTCTGGTTTATTATTGTGATTGTTTTTATTACATCTTGTTTATGGTTCTAAATTTAAGTTTAATCTACCACCCCCCTTTTTTAAAAAAGATTTTATTTATTTATTAATGAGAAAGATTGGAGGAAATAGAGAAAGAACCAAACGTCACTCTGGTACATCTGCTGCCAGGGATTGAACTCTAGACCTCAGGTTTGAGAGCTCAATGCTTTATCCACTTTGCCACCTCCTGGATCACAGGCATAGGACTTTTGTACAAGAGGTCCCAAGTTCAATCCCCATCATCTACCAATAAGCAGAGCTGAGTGTTACTCTAGTTAAATAAAGTTCTTTTGTTTGAAGGCATGGCCGTGTTTGTAACTTAATATGCTAAGGTTGGTGTTTAACTCATTCAATAAATTTTGCTTTTTTTTTTTTTTTTTTTTTAAGTGGCGAGTTAGAAAAGAAGCTATGATGGGTCTGGCTCAGCTTTATAAGAAGTACTGCCTTCATGGTGAAGCGGGAAAAGAAGCTGCAGAGAAAGTCACCTGGATAAAGGACAAACTTTTGCACATTTACTATCAGAACAGCATCGATGACAAGTGAGTCTTAACATCGCATAATTCTATTCAACTTTTAAATAATTTAATTCCAAGTTTATAAGATAGTTTCTGCATGTTTATACATTCTGTTTTTAAATAAGAAGAGGCAAGATTGCAAGATAGATTACTAAAATAGACATTACTCTTAGACATTAATTTCAGTGGATTAGAGGCTAAATGTTCTTGGATTACTCTATGTACCCTCTGGCATCGTTGACTTATGTGTACCTCATTTTTACCCAAAAAGAAGTAACAATAAAGCTTTTCTTTCAGTGTCCAGTGAGGATTTAATAAAATTAATAGTATAATTTCCCCGCCCTATGCTATTATACAACATTTTTAAATAACTTCTAGTTATTTTTTTCTTGTGTAACACTATAGCTACTAACAGTAATTGCTATGTTATTTTCATTTTGCAAACATTTTTATAATTCTGTGTTGAATTATAATAATTTTGGATTTTGCAGGATACTTTGAAATATTTTGTTGAATTTGAACTACTACTTTATTATCACTGGATGTGTATTTCATTGATTATGATGAATCCTTGTGTTTTTTTATTCCAATTATATTGAATCATAAATATAAACTAATAATTCTGGAATCTAGACTACAACTAGAAAGAAAGGTCAAATGTACACAGAGAAGCCTAAATTTTTCACAGGAAGTAAAATGAAGACAGTCTCCTTGGTTTTTCTAAATGACAGTATAGGAAAGGAGCTGATCTTTAATCAGAAGAAATTAATGTGTTTTGTTTTGTTTTAGAAGTAGGTATTAAGGTCATCTTTGTAATGTTAAGTAATTTGCTGTAGTTTTGATAAGTGGAACACCCTATCACCGTGTTTTTAGGAGTAACACATAACTTTAAAAACATGTATCTTAAGATTTTGACAGAAAGTAAAAATATGAATAACTACTTTCTAACAAAGGAACTCATTACACATCAATCCTTTGATTTGTATTTGCATAGACATTGGCTTGGTAGCTTTACATGAGATGAGTAAAACATAAAATGGTTACTGCTTCTAAATAAAAGAATATTTGTGTTTGTTTTTATAGGCTGTTGGTAGAGAAAATCTTTGCCCAGTATCTTGTTCCCCACAACCTGGAAACAGAAGAGAGAATGAAATGCTTGTATTACTTATATGCTAGTTTGGATCCAAATGCTGTGAAGTAAGTTACTTTTTTAAGAATCATTTGGACATATTAACAGAAGATTTCATAAAGTTACTACTCCTTACCTAATTTTTTTCTGGGTTATTGCTTTTTCTGGTTTAATTTTGAAATTTAGATAAATTTATATTAAAATGTTTTATGATTGGAATGGCAAATTAACTCACTGGATGGTAGGCCTGCTTTACTGTGCACACAAGCCAGGTTAATCCATCATCCACCACAACAGAGGAAGTAAGTTTCAGTGTGTGGTGTCCTGAAAGTCTGTTTGGTACACCATCCCTCATAACCCCAATGAAACAAATAGGCCGGAGTAGTGACATCCCAGTGATGACCAAAAGTACATTTTATCATGAAAGTTCAGGTAAGTTGAAAGTAAAAAAATACCATTTTAAAGATTTATTTACTTACTAATGAGATGAAACACCCCAGAGTATCACTGATGTATGTAATGCTGGTGATCAAACTCTGAGCCTCTTGCTTGCAAGTTCAACACTGTCCTACCTCATAGCAAAAGCAAACATTTTTTTTTTAGGTGTATGCATTTTATGCATACATGACTCCATTGACATACTAACTTTCCTGTTATATTTATTTCAGGTAGAGAGGGAAAGACCACAGCATTGATTTTACTTTCCCTGGCGCATGCAATGTTGCTCCTGTTTCATGCCAGGGTTTAAACCCACACCTCATGCATAGTAAGACATGCACTCTACTATATGAGCTATCTCCTTGCCCTCAAAGCAAGGATATTCTAGGGAATATATTCTGTGATGGATAGGGGGGAAAGGGATCTGCATCTCAGATGATGAAGAGAAAATATAGATATATAAATTATATGGAAATGGCATAGAGTTTATTGATAGAGTGACCACACATCCTAGTTGGTATCAGTCTCTAGGAGGTGGCACAGTGGTGCACAACAGTACTTGCAAGCCTGGGGTCCCTATTTAAAACTATGGCACCTTGTGCCATAGTCTGATTATCTCTTTCTCTCATATAAATAAATATTTAATAAATCTCAAAAAAAATCCCAGTTTAGATAATTATGTGGTCATCTTACACATAAAGGTGATTAAGATTTATGCTCTCAAAGAAACAGTAGTTGACACATTCACTACAGTAATAGTTTCAATAGTATATTTAGATCCCGGCCATTAGGTAGATAATAGACAACTTTAATGGGGACATCATCAAAATCCTAAACTATTGGGGAATGTTATGCATGTACAAACTATTGTATTTACTGTTGAATGTAAAACATTAATTCCCCAATAAAGAAATAAATTATTAAAAAAAAATAAAATAATAAAAAAATAAATCCTAAACTATTACTAACCCTACTGCTGTATATTGTCCTGTGCACATATTTTTGTTAAAAGTTCTCTACTGAATGAGCTAGCTCTCAACCCTAAAATCAAGCGATTTTTAAAAAATTTTTTTAATCTTTATTTATTGATTTTGAATAGAGACAGAAATTGTGAGGGGAAGGGATATAGTGCGGAACAGAGACAGAGAGACACCTGCAGACCTGCTTCACCACTTGTGAAGCTTTCCCCCTGCAGGTGGGGGCCAGGGACTTGAACCCGGATCCTTGCACACTGTAATGTGTGCACTTAACCAGGTGTACCACCACCTGGCCCCTATCAGGCGATTTTTTTATTATTAATTTTATTTATTAGATAGAGGTAGGCAGAAATCGAGAGTGTAAGGGAAGATCAAGAGGAAGAGAAATAGGACACCTGCAACACTGCTTCACCACTTGTAAAGCTTTCCCACTGCAAGTGGGGAACAGGGGCTCGAACCAGGGTCTTTGTGCATTGTAACATATGCATTCAACCAGCTGCACCACCACCTGGCCCCAAAATCAAAAGATTTAACATTGGTAAAATACTGTCTAGTCCAGTTTTTTTTCCCCTAGATTTCCTCAATTATTCAGATGTTCATTTTGGATTTTTTATCTTTCAAAGTTTACACATTTCATATTAAGCTGTCATAAATCAAGTCTTTAATAATTTGAAACTATTCATTAGTCTTCCATATCGTTTGTAAAAAAATTAAACTTAAATTAAAATTTAACTTATTTCATAAGAGATTTTACATGAGCTGTAGGGAGAGTGATAAACCAGAATACCACTGTGGGACATACAGTGGTAAGAATTGTGCTGGGTGGTCCGGGAGGTGGCGCAGTGGATCAGGCTTTGGTCTCTCAAGCATGAAGTCCTGAGTTTAGTCCCCAACAGCACATGTATCAGAGTGATATCTTCTATCATTTCTCATGAATGAATAAATAACATCTTTTTAAAAAAAAAATTGGGCTGGGAGCCTCGGGCTTCTGCTCTACCAGTTGGGCTATTTCCCCAACCACTGGTGTGTGTGTGTTTGTTTATTTTTTTTTTAATATTTATTTACTCCCTTTTGCTGCCCTTGTTTTATTGTTGTAGTCATTGTTGGATAGGACAGAGAGAAATGGAGAGAGGAGGAAAGACAGATACCTGCAGACCTGCTTCACCGCCTGTGAAGCGAACCCCCTGTTTTGTTTGTTTGTTTGTTTTTGCCTCCAGAGTTACCACTGGGGCTCTGTGTCACATTAGGAATCCACTGCTCTGGAGGCCTTCCGCTCCCCCCTTTTTTTGCCCTTATTGTCATTACTGTTATTCTTGCCATTGGTGTTGGACAGGACAGAGAGAAATCAAGAGACGGGGAGAGAAAGATAAGACACCTGCAGACCTGCTTCACTTTCTGTGAAACGACCCCTCTGCAGGCGGGGAGCCGGGTTCTCAAACCAGAATCCTTATGCAGGTCCTTGGGCTTTGCTTTGCACTATGTGCGTTTAACTTGCTGCACTACCACCTGGCCCTCTGGAAGCCATTTTTTTCCATTCTGTTGCCATTATTATTTATCGTTATTATTTTTATTATTGTTGTCATTGCTGTCGTTCTTGTTAGGTAGGAAGAGAGAAGTGGAGAGAGGAGGGGAAGACGGGGAGAGAGAGACACCTATAGACGTGCTTCACTGCAGGTGGAGAACTAGGGGCTTGAACCAGGATCCTTGTGTTGGTCCTTGCGTCATGTGCATTTAATCCGAGCTGTGCTACTGCTCGGCCCTTTTTTCTTCCTTTTTTTTTTTTTTTTTGGGTGGGTGTGTGTTTATTTTTATTTATTTATTCCCTTTGTTGCTCTTGTCTTATTGTAGTTGTTCTTATTGATGTCATCATTGTTGGGTAGGACAGAGAGAAAAGGAAAGAGGAGGGGAAGACGGGGGAGAGAAGGGGAGACATCCGCAGACCTGTTTCACCACCTGTGAAGCGACTTCCCTGAAGGTGGGGAGCCAGGGCTCAAACTGGGATCCTTCCATTTGCCCCATGTGCGTTTAACCTGCTACGCTAACATCCGACTCCCTTCTTTGTGTTTTTTTAATACCAATTTTGTAGGCCTGGCTAGATCACCTGGTCAGTAGCCACCTCACTGTGCATGAGGCCCAGGGTTCGATTCACATGGGCAGTGGGACAATATTGTTCTCTCTCCCCTCCTGCTTCCTGAAATAAATAAAAGAAAACCTCTGCCAAAGAGTAGTGTGATTATCCCTGAGATTACACATAGCCCCCCCCCAACCCTGAAAGATTAATATTTCTGAAACAGAATATGAAAGAAAGATCACAGAGGACTGTTCAGTCTGAAATGTAAAATTGCCAGGAATTGACTTGAGACATCTGGGGCCCTTAGGCATGCAAGTTCTGTGCTCTGACAATGTGCTCTCTCTGTAGTTCATCCCCCCCCCCATGTTTTTGTTTCGTTTTATTTTTTAGATAGGCAGAGTGAGTGAAAGTGGTGAGTATCAGCTCTAACCTGGGTTATGCAAATGGGCTAAGCAACACACTATCCAAATAAAGTATTTCACCAGCCCTCCTCTTTGATGTTTTGTTTTGTTTTTGCCACCAGGGTTATAGGTGGAGCTTGGTGCTAGCACTGCAGATCCACCACTCCTAGTGGCCATTTTTCCCCTCCCCACCCCCAGTTTATTTGATAAGACAGAGAAATTGAGAGGGGAGGGGGGAAATAGGGAGAGTGAAAGATTGGCACTGGACACCTGCTTCACCAATTGTGAAGTGTCTTCCCTGCAGTTGGGGAGTGGGGGCTCAAACCCAGGTCCTGTGCTTGGCAGTTGTGTGCTCAACCAGATTCACCACTGCCCTCCCCCCTCCCCCCCCCGTTGATGTTTTTAAGAGTATTGATAGAGAACAGTTATTTTGTAGAATGGCCCCTAAATTTGGCTTCATTCATTGTTTCCTTATTAGATTGAGATTTTGCATTTGAAGCAGAAATTCCAGAGGCATATGATGCATATTTACTCTGCATCATATTGAGAGGCATTAGCCATCTTTTTTTTTTTTTCTTTCTTTTCTTTTTTAAGAAATACAGGTTACTCCTAATGCTTACCTGAGATAATAACTCTCTGGCCTAAGGTTTCACGTCTGCTTAAATTTGTATTTGGCAGTGAATACTCAGACTAAGTTTTCCATGGTTCTTTGGATAACTAGAGTTAGGGAGTAGGTTCATGAAAGAAGAAAATCTGCTTTCATGGAAAGAAGTGGAGAATAAACAATGCTTGATGTAAATTTTACATCTTAAATCTACATCATGTTTTTTTAATATTTATTTCCTTTTGTTGCCCTTGTTGTTTTATTGATGTTGTTGTTGTTGGACAGAACAGAGAGAAATGGATAGGGGAGGGGAAGACAGGGAGAGAAAGATAGACACCTGCAGATCTGCTTCACCACTTGTGAAGCGACTCCCCTGCAGGTGGGGAGCTGGAGGCTAGAACCAGGATCCTTGTGCTTTTTGCCACATGCACTTAACCCGCTGCACTACTGTCCGACTCCCAAATCTACATCATGTTACTTAAAATAACAATACTCCATGCCTATCTTTTAACCTGGTATTAAAAAGCCTTCATAATTTGACCCCTTTCTAATATGTTCCAACTGGTACTCTGCGCTCCAAGATTATAAACTCTCCCCCACTCCTGATTGCTATTTGTGCCATGATTATAGATGGCATCTTTTATTTTTTATTACCAGAGCACTGATCAGCTGTGGCTTATGGTGGTGCAGGGGATTGAACCTGGGACTTTGGAACCTCAGGCATGAGAGTCTCTTGCACAATCTTTATGCTATCTTCCCCCACCCTATGGCATCTTTCTTTATAGCAAAACATCCTAGGTGTGGATACAGATAGTTCCACAATAAAACAGAGGACTGGCATGCATGTGACCTCACATTTAAAGTCCAGTGTTATATTTGCCAGATCTAAGTGGTGTTATAGTCTCATTCTTTAAAAAATGAATGTATTTGTATATATACATATATTCTCTCCTTGTTAGTACAGAGAGAAATTGAGAGGGGGAGATAGATACTATATGCCTGTAGTATTGCTTTACCAGTTCTTAAGCTTGCCCCCCTCCCCATAGGTGGTAGAGGGGTTTTTTGTTTGTTCTGTTTTTTAAAGAGAGAAGTTGAAAGTATCTTTCAGTGTAGTGGAGGGTCGGACTTGAACCTGGGCTACATGCGTGCCAAAACAGCAAACTATCCAAATATCCAGCTATTTATTTCATCTGCCTGAGTATTGGAACTCATAAGCATGAGTTCCCAAGTTTGATCCCTGGCATCATATATTGCCATAATGATCCTATGGTATTAGAAAATAAGTAAAAACAACTGTTAAAAAGTTAAAATATAGGGGGTCAGTCGGTGGTGCAGAGGGTTAAGTGCATGTGGCACAAAGCACAAGGACAGACATAGGGATCCCGGTTTGAGCCCCTGGCTCCCCACCTGCAGGGGAGTCGCTTCACAGGTGGTGAAGCAGGTCTGCAGGTGTCTGTCTTTCTCTCCCCCTCTCTGTCTTCCCCATCTCTCTCCATTTCTCTCTGTCCTGTCCAAAAATGGACAATATAAACAACAACAATAATAATCACAAGGCGGCAACAAGAGGGGGAAGAAATGGCCTCCAGGAGCAGTGGATTCATGGTGCAGGCACAGCCCCAGCAGTAATCCTGGAGGCAAAAAAAAAAAAAAAAAAGTTAAAACATTCTAGCTATCTCTGAATTGTCTTTAATAAATTACTTTAATTATATGGTAAGATTTTATTCATCTTTGTAAGCTTTTTCAAAAAATATATATATTTTTTTAACCAGGGTTATCACTGACACTCAGTGCCTACATGGGTTCACTATTCCTGGTAGCCTCTACACCCAACTCCCCAGAAAGAGAGAGGGACAGGGAAAGGAAAGATAATGGTGGCACTGCTTAACTATTTGTGAAGCTTACCTCCTGAAGCTGGGGTTAGAAGCATGAATCTGGGTCCTCATGAATAGTAATGTGTGTGCTCTACCAGGTGAGCCACCACCCAGCCTCTTACCACAAGTGTTAGAATTTTTTTTATTATTTTTTATGAGAAAGGAGGAGGTGGCAACCCAGGAGGTGATGCAGTGAATATTGAGCTTTGAACTTCAAAGCTCGTGGCCCTGAATTTGCTCCCTAGCAGTGTATGTGCCAGAGTGATGTTCTTATTCTTTTTCTTTTTCTCAAGTTAATAACTTAAAAATTATGTGTAGGCGAAAGGCCTTATATATACCATTTAGCAAGAGAAAGTAAAATTTAATAAATCAATGTTTTTATGTTATATTTTTTCACATAACCTTACAGAGCTCTCAATGAAATGTGGAAGTGTCAGAACATGCTTAGAAGTCATGTACGAGAACTATTGGATTTGCACAAGCAGCCTACAGTAGGTTCATAATTTATTTAAATTCATAGTTTGTTACAGTTATTGTTCCAGTTTTCTGTAGCTAAAATCAAAAGAAAATCTCAAATGTTTAATATTATAAATGAGTTCAAATAATTCCTGTGATCATCCAAGCTGAATATACATTTCAAATGAATATAGCAAACTTCTAGTTCATCAGATATTTTAGGCACTAAGAATTTATAGTCATTTTATCAAACTTAAAATAATTAGCATTAAAATTCAAAGTAAAATTATGCTAGAGTAGAATGTGTGTTATTGTTTGGGAGGACGCACGTTCAAGCCCTGGTCCACTTCATGGGAGGCTTCACTAGTGGAATGATGCTTAATAAACTAAATAAATACACAAGAATAGTCATTTTCAGCTAGGGAATCGTAGTTTGTCTACGACCCTTCAAGGGCCCAGAGACACAGGTGCAAGTATTAGCAAATAATTTTGAAGAATGACAAACAAGAGTGAAAATTTTGGTTTTTCAGCAGAAGGTCCCTGATGTACTGCTCAATTTGCTTCTGTCTTATGATTTGGGTAGCTTTGTAGACAGACTTAATGGGCATGACTGTTCCAACAGACATATACTTTCCCATGGGACCATAATTAATAAAGTAAAATTTTGTAATGAAGAAGTATCTGAGTAATTCTCCACAAATTAGCTAATAGAAATCTATTCTGGAAGAAAATGTTTGTTTGAGGCTCACTGCTAGGGAACATGTTTTGCCGTCATGTGGCCCAGCAACACATGGTAGTTATCATGCACCTGGAAGACATTAGGGCTGTAGTGTCCTTTCTCCTGGCCCCATCTCTCTGTCTCTCTCTAAATGGAAAAAAGGCCCAGAAGCTGTGAAATTGCACATGCATGAGACCAAGGCTCCACAAACAAAAGGAGAAATGTTTCTATTCTATTTTACTTCATCTTCTCAGGAAACCTAGTATTTATTTATTTGTCAATACAGTTATTGCTGTTGCTCAGTGCCTGCATGACTTTATTATTTCTTATGGCCATTTAAGAGCACATACTACCATGCATAAGTGTTGGGGTTCGAGCCCCCATTCCCCACATGGGGTGGGGGGGTGGGGCTTCATAAGCAGTGAAGCAAGTCTGAAGATACCTGTTTTCTCTCTCCCTCTCTAACTCCCCCTCCATTCTCAATTCCTGTCTGTCCTATCAAGTATAGTCGAAAAGGGGGGGAAATGGCCACGGGAACAGTGGATTCTTAGTGCCAACACCAAGCCCCAGCAATAACCCTGGTGGCTATTAGAAATAAATAAATACAGAGGATATCAGTCTGTAACAATGCTTCACTTGTGAGACTCTTCCCCACCTCCCCAAGCATGGGGACCAGGGATTTGAACCCAGATTCTCATGCATGATAACGTGTATGCTTTACCAGGTGTGTCAGTCCCATGTATAGTTTCATATTAATGGAAATGTGATATGCTCTCTGCTTTTAAATACCGACCTGCTGACATTCCTTTTGTTTGTCTTAAAAGTCATAGCTACTTTATCATTATTTGCTGTAATTTTAGTGTGTAGAAATAGTCATTATCTGGTGTATAGATTTTTTTATACTTTAAATGTACAAAACTACAGATTTTCTTAAAGAAAAATGGTATTAGCATGTGACTGGTTATATTCTTGTTTTAAATTTCAGTCAGAGGCTAACTGTTCTGCCATGTTTGGAAAACTGATGACCATAGCAAGTAAGTATGTTTTTTCACTCTGTAGATAAAATAATACTAGAGAATTGGGAGCCAGGCAGTAGCTCAGTGGGTTAAGTGCACATGGCACGAAGTGTAAGAGGACTGGCTGAAGATCCCGGTTCAAGCCCCTGGCTGCCCACCTGCAAGAGGGTTGCTTCTCAGGCGGGGAAGCAGGTCTGCAGGTGTCTATCTTTCTCTCCCCCCTGTCTTATCCATCCCTCTCGATTTCTCTCTGTCCTATTCAATAACTGATAGCAACAACACAACAATAATAATAATTACGATAAACAACAAGGGCAACAAAAGGGGGGAAATTAGCATCAGGAGCAGTGGATTCATAGTGCAGGCACTGAGCCTCAGAGATAATCCTGGAAGCAAAAATAATAATAATAATAAATAATTTACTCACTGGAGTCATCAGTTCAATACTGAATGGAAAAATAATGCTTTCCTTAATAACTTTGTTTCTAAGAATTTGGCTGATTGATTTTTGATGGTTCATCATTGTTTTTATAAGAAATTGCCTTTATTCTAGTAGTTTTTCTTTTGTAACATTTACTTTTAATTTTATAGAGAATTTACCTGACCCCGGAAAAGCACAAGATTTCGTGAAGAAATTTAATCAGGTTCTCGGTGATGATGAGAAACTGAGGTCTCAATTAGAGTTATTAATCAGCCCAACTTGTTCATGCAAACAAGCAGATGTTTGTGTGGTTAGTAAATCATACTTTTCCTTTTGTTCTCCTAGTTTTGTTTATTCAAGCTTATTTCATTAAAGTTTCATTTATACTTTTATTTGTGTGAATTTAACAATGCTGAGGATTACTTAATGAGTCAGTGCCGCCTTCACTTAACACTATTTACCCAAATTAGAAGAAGAAGGAGGGGAGGAGGGGCACTAAACTAAATCGTTGATCCTAATGATTGAGATGAGATCTTTTGTATTTAGTAGATATTCAATATGTAAATGATAAAGTAATTTCTAGATGCTTGTGTATGTCTGCCATTTCTTCCATGTATTAGCATGGAAATAACACTATCAATTTAATAACGATAATTACATTGTATTGTGCATTTATAGATAAGGTAATTCTTACTTAGGCTTTTGTCTTCATTCTGTTTTGGACTCTTTATTTATAGAAAATCACTATCACTGAAAATATCAGGAAAGAAAACTTCATTCATTTATTCAGCATTTCATGAGAGAGTTCTATGTTTGAAATTCACCTACACCACTTAACTACCAGTGTGATCCTTAGTAAGTTCTTCAATATTTTTTAGTCTCATTTTTGTTTATAAATATTAGTGCCCTCAAAAGATTTCGAAAGAAATCCACATTTTTTTTTTACGTCTAACCTTGTTATACTCAAGTTTATTATATACATACTATTTATAATTCTAGGGATAAGTAGAGTGAGTTAAGTATATAATAATGTATTAAGAGTAAGGATTAGTAGATTTTATATATACCAAACCAAGTGGTCTTCTAGTGTGGAGAACATTTTCTTTTTTTTTTTTTTTTAATTTTTTTTTTTTTTTAATTTTTCTTTACCAGAGCACTACTCAACTCTGGCTTAATGTGGTGTGGGGAACTGAACCTGTGACTTTGGACCCTCAGGTATGAGAGTCTTTTTTGCATAACCATTATGCTGTCTACACCCTCCCAAGGGTATTTTCTATTTAATCTAGAGACACAGGGCCTCTAAATGGATTAAAGGAACCTGTAATTAGGAAGAGATGGGTGGGCAATTCGCATGATGGTTATTGGAAGAAACTCTTATGCCTGAAGCTCCAAAGCCCTACCTAGGTTTGTACTTATTTCATTTGCTTCTTTAGCAATAAGAATTCCTATTTCAAAGTTCTATGTCTACTAATGTAATTGGATTAAAAAATGAAAAAACTTGAAAATGCCTTAGTGGTGATAGCTTTGTTAAACGGGCATGGGTAGATAGCATAATGGTTATGCAAAGAGACTCTCATGCCTAAGGCTCTAAAGTCCCAGGTTCAATCCCCTGCCCCTCCATAAACCAGAGCCATGCAGTGCTCTGGTTAAAAAGAGAGAGAGAGATTTTGTTAAACTTTTATAGATAAAGACACTGAATTTTAAGAAGGTAAATTTTCTCATCCAGTATTTTACATCTGAACTGCAGGCATCCATATAAACCCTTGATATTGCTCTCTCTATAGTCCATAATTTTTGTAAGAATAAGTATAAACTGTGTAGGGTCCAAGAAATAATGGAATTTGCAAAATAATAATTATGTTGTATTTTTTATCTGAGCTAAAATAAATTGAGTTTGAATTAGCAATCAAAATGGCAGTGACATTAATCCCTGGTATTTGTCAGATAAGAAATATCTAGGGGAGTCGGGCTGTAGCATAGCGGGTTAAGCGCAGGTGGCGCAAAGCTCAAGGACCAGCATATGATCCCGGTTCAAGCCCTGGCTCCCCACCTGCAGGGGAGTCGCTTCACAAGAGGTGAAGCAGGTCTGCAGGTGTCTGTCTTTCTCTCCCCCTCTCTGTCTTCCCCTCCTCTCTCCATTTCTCTCTGTCCTTTCCAACAACAACAATAATAATAACTACAACAATAAAAAAACAGCAATGGCAACAAAAGGGAATAAATAAAATAAATTTAAAATATATATATATCTAAGAGGGAGTCGGGTGGTAGCGCACGTGGGGCAAAGCTCAAGGACCTGTGTAAGGATCCCGGTTGGAGCCCCCAGCTCCCCACCTGCAGGGGAGTCACTTCACAAGCGGTGAAACAAGTCTGTAGGTGTCTATCTTTCTCTCCCCCTCTCTGTCTTCTCCTCCTCCTCTCCATTTCTCTCTGTCCTGTCCAACAATGACATCAATAATAATGACAACAATAAAACAAGGGCAACAAAAGGGAATAAATAAATAAATAAAACCTAAAAAATATTTAAAATATCTAAGAATTTCCAAATCTAGCAAGTATATGCAAAACAGAAGTCTACAACTAGAATATCTCAGGGTGAATACTATAGCCATGCAGTGTAGCCACTAATTGTTTCTAATTTTAGGAACCAGGGAGGAAAGCTGAGGACTGCATTTACACTGGGAAGAACATGCTTTGCCTCAATCAAATCCTGATAATTTTTAAGGGGAAAAAAAAAAACCAAACTTTTAATAAGTTCTGTATAGACTTGCTTTAGAATTCAGGTTTTGAGTATTTACACCTTGTTTCTAGAAAGGGATCGCATTTTGGTCAAGACTTTATTTCTCTTTGCTTCTGTTTTATGTTCTAGTACCTCCCCATGACCAAGCTTGTCAAATCTTTTTAAATTTCAGAAAGCAGATTAATTTAACAGTGGAGACAGTCTTTGGTTTGAATACCATGAACTTCCCAGTGATTGAAGCTGGCACTCTTGCACCTAAGTCCTATGCACTATTGTTGTACTAGCTTGCCAGGCCATGTCCTGCCCCAATTTTTTTTTTTAATTATTTACTTATTTTCCCTTTTGTTGTTGTTGTTGTACTTGTTGTTGTTATTGATGTCGTTGTTAGGTAGGTCAGTGAAATGGAGAGAGAAGGGGAAGACAAGATGGAGAGGGGGAGAGAAAGATAAGATACCTGCAGACCTGCTTCACTGCCTATGAAGCAATTCCCCTGCAGGTGCAGAGCCAGGGGCTCGAACCAAGGATCCTTATGCCAGTCCTTGGGCTTCGCGCCACGAGCACTTAACCAGCTTCGCTACCGCCCGAGTCCCCAATTTCTTTATTTTTAAATGACAGAAAAAGATACATAGTTATCAGAGCCCTGCTCCATCCACTCTGGCTTATGGTGGTGCTGGGGATTGAACCTGAGACTTTGGAGCCTCAGGCATGAAAGGCCTTTGCAAAACCATTATACTGTCTCCCCAGCCCCCCCCCCCAACTTATTTTATGAGAAACTTTATTTTATTTGGATAGAGACAGAGGCAGTTAGAGAAGGAAGGGAGAGATATGATAGGAAGTAGAGTAAGAGAAACAAGGAGCATTTGCTCTCTGCAGGTGAGGATCAGCAGCTTAAATCGGGGTCTTTGTGTATTGTAACGTGGTTTACCAGATGTACCACCACTGACCCTTAAGAAACTTACTTATCTAGTTAACTGAGTTCAGCTACAAAAGATAAGAATGATGTGGTTCTCCTTAGAAACCATTTTGATGCGGAGGGTAGATAGCATAGCTCATGCCTGAGACTCCAACATCCCAGGTTCAATCCCCCGCACCACCATGAGCCAAAACTGAACAGTGTTCTGGTTAAAAAAAAAAAAATCATTTTGATATGGTAGGGTTATTATATACATAAAAAACTTTTTTTAAAACAAATGAATAATTGGGTTGGCAAAAGTAGCTCATCTGGATAGTACATCTGCCTTGTCATGCATGTGATCAGTGTTCAGACTTGGCCCCCACTACAAGGAAAAAGGACTCAGTGTTGTCTTTTCTTCTTTCTTTGAGGGGGATATATATAATCAGCAAAGTAATTAAGTGCTGACCACACCCATCATGTGTGCGCGCGGTGTGTGTGTGTGTGTGTGTGTATGTACAGAGAGATTCAAAATAAAAGGATACAAGCATTTTTTTTTCTCTTTTACAACTGGATTAATAAATATCTTGAGAATAAGATTCCTTTTTTTTTTTTTCCTGGGTTATTGAAAAAGTCATGATACATTTTTTCCATAGGAAAAATACATCAGGGGCCTGGCAGTGGCACGCCCAATTAGACACACATGTTACCATGCACAAGAACCTAGTTGCAAGCACCTGTTCCCCACCTGCAGGGAAGAAGCATCATGAGCAGTGAAGCAGATCTGCAAGTGTCTGTCTCTCTCCTGCTCTATCTTTCCCTCCCTTCTCAATTTCTCTCGATTCTATCCAATAAAATGGGGGAGGGGAGCTAGTAAAATGCCTCTAGGAATAGTGGATTCATTGTGCATGCAACCAGCAATATCCCTAGTGGCAATAAAAGAAAAATTGATGATTATTCCAACAACCCAATATTTTATTTATTTTGAATAGAGAAAAAGTAGAGAAGGGGAAGAAAGGCAGTTACATAGACAGCCACAGTACTTTGACTACTTGTAAAACTCCTACTCCCGTCCCTCCTTTCACAGGTAGACATTGGGGGCCTGGGGAGTCAGGTGGTAGCACAGCAGGTTAAGCGCACGTGGCACAAAGTGTGAGAACCAGCATAAGGATCCCGGTTCGACTCCCCGGCCCCCCACCTGCAGGGGAGTCACTTCACAGGCAGTGAAGGAGGTCTGCAGGTGTCTGTCTTTCTCTCCCCCTCTGTCTTTCCCTCCTCTCTCCATTTCTCTCAGTCCTTTCTAATAATGACGATTTCAATAACAACAACAATAGTAACTACAACAATAAAAACAACAAGGACAAAAGGGAATGAATAAATAAATATAAAAAGAAAAAAAATTGGGGCCTGAACCCAAGTTGCACGCTGTCATGTGTGCACTCATCCGGGTACACCACCCAGCCCTCATTATTTCTTTGATATTGTTTATAATGATCAGTATACTGAACAATTTATGTGACTAGTAAATAACTTAGATCAATCTACAGAGATAGTATAGATTTGAACAGACGTCTTTGCAACATTGTCAGATACTTTTTTCTGCTGTTAAAATAGTTTGTTTCATATGAAGTTTTTTCATTACTTAGGTTTTACATGTTTCTGTTTGTGGGCTGAACATACTTTTTTTGGTTTATTTTTACTTGACTGTGTAAGAGGAAATCATTTGTTTCTTACCTTCTAGAAACTAATTTGGTTTATTGAATGTTAAGATTATTACACATGGGAGTCGGGCTGTAGCGCAGCGGGTTAAGCGCAAGTGGCGCAAAGCACAAGGACCGGCATAAGGATCCTGGTTCAAACCCTGGCTCCCCACCTGCAGGGGAGTCGCTTCACAGGCGGTGAAGCAGGTCTGCAGGTGTCTATCTTTCTCTCCTCCTCTCTGTCTTCCCCTCCTCTCTCCATTTCTCTCTGTCCTATCCAACAATGACAACAACAATAATAACTACAACAATAAAACAACAAGGACAACAAAAGGGAATAAATAAATTAAATATAAAAAAATTTTTAAAAAAAGATTATTACACATAGGGTCAAGGCTATGGTCCACTTGGTTAAGTATACAAGTTAACATATGCAAGGACTCCAGTTCAAGCCCCCAGTCCCTGTTTGCAGGGGGAAAGTTTATAAGCAGTAGAGCAGGTGTCTCTCTCTCTCCATCTCAATATCTCTATTATATCAAATAAAATAATTATTTTAAATAGATAAAATATAGATGGTCATACATAATATTTTTAAACAATTATGGGAGATTAATTTCATGTTTATGTAACTATCCTTATTAATGTCTAGTTTCATTTTTAAAAAATAATAGGGAGTCGCAAGTGGTGAAGCAGGTCTACAAGGTGTCTGTTTCTCTCCCCCTCTGTCTTCCTGTCCTTTTGCCATTTCTCTCTGTCGTATCCAACAACAGCGACATCAGTAATGACAACAATAATAACTACAACAATAAATAAACAAGGGCAACAAAAAAGGGAATAAATTAATTAAATAAATATTTAATAGTGATTTACAAGATTATATCAGTAATTTCATACCAAGCCCACTATCAAAGTTCTGTGGCCTCACCCCTACATTACAAATCCACTGCTCTCAGTGACCATTATTTGTTCTTTGATAGGACAGAGAGAAATGAAAGGGGAGAGGGAGATAATAAGGGACAGAGACAGAATGACAGCTGCAGTACTTGCTTCACTACTTCTGAAGCTTCCCCTTTATAGATGGGGAGTTGGGACTCAAACCCAGGTCTTTGCACATGGTAACCTGTGCATTAAACCAGATACACCACCACCTGACCCCCCTGTTTTTCCTTTTCCTGTCTCTATACACTTTTCGTTTTCCCTTTCCTTTCCCTTTCTTTTGCCCCTTCCTTTTCTTTTCCTGTAACTAGACAGTGGCTGGTTTTTATCTCTGAAACAGCTAGATTTTATATTGGGTGGTCCCTTTGGGGAGAAATTTGATTATAGTATTTAAATGTACAGTGGTGTATGCACTTTTAGAGCAAAATATATAAGGACTATGCACTAACTAGAGTATCTTCCATTTTCCTCAACTTCTGAAATGTACATCACCATCATTATCGCCACAAGAATTATTGCTGGTGCTTAGTGCTGGCACAGTGAATCCAGCACTCCTGGCAGCCATTCTCTGCCCCATCCCAACCCCCATTATATTAGATAGAACAAAGGGAAATTGCAATCAAGGAGGAGATAGCAAGGGAGACAGACCTGCTTCACTCAGAAAGCTCCCTCCACACACCCCAAATACCTCTGCAGGTGCAGAGTGGGGCTGGGTCCTTGTGTGTGGTAATGTATGGGCTCAACTGGGTATGGCATAACCCAACCCCTGAAATACATGTCATACCTGTCACCTTGCCAAATCCAGTGTCCTCTGATGCCTATATATTTTTAATGATCTCAGTGCTTTGACAAATATAGATGGTATATAACAAATGCAGAGTCTCATGACTGACATGGTATCTTATTTAACAAGACTGTTAGTAATTTCCCATCATGATCTTAGAGCAGCACATTAGAAATTCTTCCTTTTTCCTTTGTCTTCTGAACATGCTTTTAATGTGCCTTAGCAGAAATTCCCACTTATTCTTCAGAGATAGCTAATTGCCTAGTTTTCAGAGTTACCTTCCTTGAGTACACCTTAGTTCTTCCAGAACTGAAAAACTTTACAAAGACTTACACACATAAAAAACTTACCCTTAAAAATTATTAACATAAAAGACAACATTCTGCCAAATCATGAAATAAAACTGTAAAGTACACCCAGAAAATATAGGTTGTTTGATTTTTTTTCCAGAAGTAGAGCAATAAATTGTTTCCTAAAAAGTAATTTTGTGGGAGATATGTATGATAAAACACATAAATACATTTTCCCATTCTCCATAGTCCAAATTTTGTAGTGATTACCTAATGTAATCACTACAGTGAGAGTCCAATGCAAACAAAAAAAAGATTTCTTCTGTTTATTTTGAACCATTAAATGCATTTGGTGTCTACCTACATTCTTAATTTTGAAAAATTTTAAAGTGAATGATGTTATATTAAAATTCTTTTGTTTCCTTAGAGAGAAATAGCTCGAAAACTTGCAAATCCAAAGCAGCCAACAAATCCTTTTCTAGAGATGGTCAAGTTTCTGTTGGAAAGAATTGCACCTGTTCACATTGACTCAGAAGCCATAAGGTAAGCTAGGAAATAAATTCACTTAAAATAAATAATAAAGGGAGTTGGGTGGTAACGCAACGGGTTAAGCGCACGTGGCACAAAGCACAAGGACCAGCATAAGGATCCCAGTTCTAGCCCCCAGCCCCCCACCTGCAAGGGAGTTGCTTCACAGATGGTGAAGCAGGTCTGCAAGTGTCTCTTTCTCTTCCCCTCTCTGTCTTTGCCTCCTCTCTCCATTTCTCTGTCCTACCTAACAATGACAACATCAGTAACACACAGTAATGACTACTACAACAATAAAAAACAATGGCAACAAAAGAGAAAATATAAAAACAAAGAATAAAGTCTGAAGGCCCTCACCCACCTAGGAGTATACCTGCTTTATCTTGCACATGATACAGGTTCAAACCTGACTCCCAGTACACATTGGTATCTTTCCCTCCTCTCTCTCATTGGTCTTGTCACTGTCAAAGTCTCCACTCAGTGTGGTTAAGCCCGTGATGACTATAAAATTGAAAACAGAAATAATGGCAGGGCTGTATTGTGGCACACCTGGTTAACGAGCATATTACCTACCATTCACAAAGACCCGGGTTTGAGCCTCTGCTTCCCCACCTGCAAGGGGGAAGCTTCACAAGCAGTGAAGCAGTTCTGCAGGTGTCCATTTAACCCCCTCTCTTTTCTTAATTTATTTCTGTCCTATCAAATAAAATGGGGGAGGAGAGGAAAAAAGAACTGCTTGGAGTGGTGGATTCATACATAATGCCTGCATGGAGCCCCAGCAGTAATCCTAGTGGTAAAAGAAAACAGAAAATAATTGAGGGGCCAGGCAGTGGAGGAGCATCCAGCAGAGAGCATATATTACCATGTGCAAGGACCCAGGTTCAAGCCCCTGGTCCACACCTGCATGGGGGAAGCTTCATAAGTGGTGAAGTAAGGCTGCAGCTGTCCGTCTATCCTCCCCCCCTCAATTTCTCTCTGTCCAATAATCAATAAATAAAGGGGCTGGGTGGTGGCGCACCTGGTTGAGCACACATGTTACAGTGTGCAAGGACCCAGGTTCGAGTCCCCCGTCCCCACCTGCAGGGGGAAAGCTTTGCGAGTCATGAAACAGTGTTGCAGTTGTGTGTGTATGTGTGTCTCTCTCTCTCTCCCCCCCCCCATCCCCTTATCATTCTCGATTTCTGGTTGTCTCTATCAAATAAATGAAGGGTAATTTTTAAAAATTTAATTAATTAATTTAAAGAAAGAAAACAACTATAGGGGAGTGTTCAGGTCCTGCAGGAGGACCTAGAGAGGATTGAATTGTTATGTAGAAAGTTGAGAAATGTTACACATGTACACACTATTGTATTTTACTATTAACTGTAAACCATTACCCCTCAATAAAGAAAAAATGTAAGTAAAAAGAAAAAGAAAACTACAGTATTCCCACTTTACATTATAGACTCCAAAGACAGTCTGAGAAGATCAGAGAGAAACCAGAGAACCTCTCAGCTGTGATTAACTGTGGTGCCAGGGACAGATCCTGGGACAGTGGAGCTTCAAGCAGCAGAGTCTTTTCCGGAACCATTTTGCTGTCTCTGCAGCCCTTCCCTGTTTTACTTTCACCTCCCACCATGCATGCCACTGAAATTTGGTGAGAGTGTGAGGATGCAACCACTCCCAGTCACCTTTTTTTTTCTTTATCTTTTTTTATATTTATTTATTTTCCCTTTTGTTGCCCTTGTTTTTTATTATTATTATTATTATTGTTATTGTTATAGGTACTATTGTTGTTCCCAGTCACCATTTTTTACCCTTTTTCTTTAATACAGGGGATGAAAGAGAAAGATGCCTGCAGCACTGCTCTACCACTCCTAAAGCTTTCCTTATGCAGATGGGGACGGGGGCCTTCAGCCTAGGTCTTTAAGCATGATACTGTGTGTGCTGTAACTGATACGCCACCGACTGGCTGCTCTTTTACCATGTCTTTTTCTTGTCATTTATGTATTTATTTATTATTGGATAGAGATGGCAAAAAATTGAGAGGAGGAGGGGTATGGGGGAGAAAGAGGGAAAGAGACAAAGAGATGCCTCAGCCCTGCCTCACCACTCATGAAGCTTCCCCCTGCAGATGGGGCCCAGGGGCTTGACCTGTGTCCTTGTGCTCTGTAATGTATGCAGTTAACCAGGTATGCCATGGCCTTTTTTTTTTCTTTCTATTTTTCCTTTTCTATTATTTTTATTTTGATGGGAGAGAGAAAGAGAAGGGAAAAGAGCGACAATACTTCTCCACCCCTTGTAAAGCTCCCCCTCCCCAGCAGGCCCCAGTACATTTTATGTTATTTTATTTATTAATCAAAGCACTGCTCAGCTCTGGCTTATGGAGATGTGAGGGACTGAACCTGGGACATTGGAGCCTCAGACAAGAGAATCTTTGCATAACCGTTAGGCTATCTACCCACTGCCTGTACTCTTTATTTTAAAAGTGTTTTTGTGTGTGTTTTGTCTGTATGTGCTTTTTGAATCACTATTACCTTGAAGAGTTTGTGAATAATACTTTGAAAAGAAAATACCATGTAAAATTACTTCTATAATAAAAGTATTTTGACTGTATAAATTACTTTTACTATCTACATATATTGACATACAAATCTATACTTATGTTTTACATGTGTACTATATAGTTTTAGTTTTGTTGCTTTTCATTAGCACAGAGAACACAGTTTAAAAAGCCACACAATGGTCCTGGGATGTAGCTCATAGAGTAGGACATGTGCTTGAAGCATCTGGATCCATGCCTGGCATCATTGCTCTGTTCAAGGAGGATTGTATCATACCTTCTTTCTGTGTGTCTCTTTGTTTCTCTGTATATCTTAATTTTATTTACAAAATGTGGAAAAAATGTCCAAGGCTGCTGTGGTCAGTAGGGCACTGAATTTAAGGTCCCAAGTTGAACCCTGGCATCCATGTATCAGAGTGGTACTCTGATTCTCTCTCTCTCTCTCTCTCCCTCCCTCCCCGTTTTTATGAGAGAGAACAAACCAGACATCACTCTGGCACATGTGCTGCTGGGGATCAAACTCAAGACCTCATGCTTGAGAGTCTAATGCGTTATCCACTACACCACCTCCCAGACCACTGGTTCTCTTATCTTATTTTTAAAAAATTTTTGTAGGGAGTCAGGCGGTAGTGCAGCAGATTAAGCGCAGTTGGCGCAGAGCGCAAGGATCAGCATAAGGATCCTGGTTCAAGCCCCTGGCTCCCCCCCTACAGGGGAGTCTCTTCACAGGTGATGAATCAGGTCTGCAGATGTCTTTCTTTCTCTCCCCCTGTCTTCCCTTCCTCTCTCCATTTTTCTCTATCCTATCCAACAACAACGACATTAATAACAGCAATAACAAGGGCAACAAAAATAGAGGGGGATAGCCTCCAGGAGCAGTGGGTTCGCAGTGCCGGCACTGAGTCCTAGCAATAACCCTGGAGGCAAAAAAAACAATGTAATATCTTTATTTATTTACTGGATAGATACAGCCAGAAATTGAGAGGGTAGGGGTGATAGAGAGGGAGATAGACACATGCAACACTCACAGAGCTTTCCCCTTGCAGATGGGAACTGGGTCTCAAACCTGGGTCCTTGCACATTATAACTGCACTTGACCAGGTGGGCTACCAACGAGCTCCCTGTTTTTCTTTCTCAATCTTCTATTAATAAATAAAATAATTTTAAAGTTATTTTTATTTATTTAATACAGAGAAATCGAGAGAAGAGGGAAATAGAGAAGGGGAGAGACAGAGAGACACACCTAAGCCTTGCTTCATCACTCATGAAGCTTTCCCCTGCAGGTGGGGGCCAGGGGCTTGAACCCGGGACCTTGCATGCTGTAATGTATGTGCTTAACCAGGTGTACCACCACCTGACCAAATAAAATAATTTTTAAAAATAAAACAAGAAAAAAAAGTTTGCCTGGATGTAATGGGAGTCCACATACATGAGTTGCTATCACCACCAAAAAAAAAAGTATCGGGAGTCAGGTGGTAGCGCAGCGCGTTAACCGCACTTGTGTGGCACAAAGTGCAAGGACCAGCGCAAAGATCCCAGTTCAACCCCCCAGCTCCCCACCTGCAGGGGAGTCCCTTCACAAGCGGTGAAGCAGGTCTGCAGATGTCTATCATTCTCTCCCCGTCTCTGTCTTCTCCTCCTCTCTCCATTTTCTCTCTGTCCTATCTAACAACAGTGACATCAATAAGAACAACACAACAGCAACAATAATACAACAATAAAAAACAAGGGCATCAAAAGGGAAAATAAATAAATAATTTTTAAAAATTACTTCTGTTATAAAATAATTTTTTAAAAATCCACAAAACAACTTGTTTCCCCAGAAATTATTTGAATTTAAAAATTTATATTTTATTTATTTTAAAAATTTATATTTTATTTATTTATTTTCCCTTTTGTTGCCCTTGTTGGTTTTTATTGTTGTTGTAGTCTCGAAACTTTACATCAGGCTCAACCTGACGCTAATGACTGGCTACGGAAGAAGGGCAAACGCTAAAGAAGGGCAAACGCTAGAAGAAGAAGAAGAAGAAAGTTGTTGTAGTTATTGATGATGTCATTGTTAGACAGGACAGAGAGAAATGGAAAGAGATAGGGAAGACGGGGGGGGGGGGGGGGGTGGGGGTGGAGAAAGACAGATACCTGCAGACATGCTTCACCACCTGTGAAGCGACTCCCCTGCAGGTGGGAAGCCTGGGGCTCGAACCGGGATCCTTACTGGATTTAGTATTTTTACATCATCTTTCACAATATATAACAGTACCTAATCTATTACTATCACTAATTTGATTTTTCTCATTTTATTAGTGCATTGGTAAAACTGATGAACAAATCAATAGAGGGGACAGCAGATGATGAAGAGGAGGGTGTAAGTCCAGATACAGCTATTCGTTCAGGACTTGAACTTCTTAAGGTATTGTTGAAGTAATTTTATTTCTATGCATTTTTTGCAGTCATAATTTGATTTCCTTTAAGGATACCCAAGGGTCAAATTTCACTGATTACTATTGAAACAACTTACAAACTGTAGAAACTATATTTATGAAATATTTTGGTTCCTTCCATCATTTTATGCCTGCTACACTTACAATAGCATATGTTAATATTTCTGTCTTACACTTCAAGGATTCTATCAGGAAAAGTAGGACTGCATACAAATTATTTTCCCTTTGGTTGCCCTTGTTTTATTGTTGTTGTAGGTATTATTGTTGTTAATTTCGTCATTGGATAGGACAGTAGAAATGGAGAGAGGAAGGGAAGACGAGGAGAGAAAGAGAGACACCTGCAGACCTATTTGACTGCCTGTGAAGCCAGTGGAGTCGGAGGCTTGAGCCAGGATCCTTATGCTGGTCCTTGTGCTTCGTACCACTGCCTCACCCCCTTATTTTATTTTATTTTTATTTTATTTTATTTATTATTGATACAGAAGAAGAGAAATTGAGGTGGGGAAAGGGAGACAGACACCTATAGCCCTGCTTCACCACTCATGAAACGTTCCTCCTGCAGGTAGGGACCAAGGGCTTCAACTTGAGTCCTTGTGCACTGTAATGTGTGTACTTAACCAGGTTAATGGTTATGCAAAGAGACTCATGCTTGAGGCTACAAAGCCCCAGGTTCAATCCCCTGAACCACCATAAGCTGGGCAGTTCTCTGGTAAAATATAAAATAAAGGTGAAAATGTTACTAAAAATACTTTTATTTATTTGGATAGAGACAGAGAAATTGAGAGAAGTGGAGAAAGAGACAGGTACCTGCAGCTCTACTTCACTTCTCATGAAGCTTTACTCCTACAGATGGGCACCAGGGGCTGGAACCTGGGTCTTCGCGCACTGTAATGTGTGCAAATGCCTGGCCGGATCAGGGAATTCTATAAAGTGTTGGTAGTCATAACAGTTCCCAAGAAATTCAGAGAATTGAACAATTAAACCAAGAGTTAGAACAGGTCACATAGGGCAGGTAACATAGTGGACCAGTTAGTACACAATGGTAGCATCATTGCAGAGAGGAATCTTTTGGGCTTGTACCATCTTATGCCAGAGCTGAACTGTGCTCTGGCCTCAGCCTCTCTCATTAAAAACAATAGAGGGGCTCGAGCAGTGACACTCCTGGTTGAGTGCACACTTTATTATGTGCATGGATCCAGGTTTACACCCCTAGCCCCTACCAGCAGGGGAGAAGCCTCAGGAGCAGTGAAGCAGTGCTACAGTTTCCTGACTTTCTCTCTAATTCTCTTATTTCCATTTCCTCTCTCAATTTCTCTCTGTCCTATCACATAAAAGAAAGGAGTCGGGGCATGGGGTGGCCCCCAGCAGCAGTGTATTTGTCTTGCAGGCACCGAACCCCAGCAGTAACCTAAGTGGTATTGAAAGACTGCATAAGCATGGTGTCTTCCAGCCCTCACTTGTCTCTTAATACAGCATTTGAACATGCCTGGGATGAAGTAAAAAGAGGAGAAATTAAAGGCAAAGGACATTTACATTTGTTCAACATAGAAACTTAGAAGAAAAAAGCCAGCTATGTTGGCGTTATATAGGAAAACAAATGATAGCGCCAGTTGGGATAGCCTTAACTACTGTTTACTCAAAATCTTTATTTTTAAAACCATTTATTTTTAAGAAAAGAGGAATGAGAGAACCAGAACATCACTCTGGCACATTCATGGCAGAGACTGAATCTAATTTTTATCCACTGCACCACCTCCCTGGTGTTATTTTACTGAAATATCTGATAAGATGGTTCATGAGTTAAGCTTACTTATTGGATAGAGACAGCCAGAAGTGAAGAGGGAAGGTGTGATAGAAGGAGAGAAGGGAGTCGGGCAGTAGAGTAGCATGTTAAGCACAAGGACCTAGTTTGAGCCTCCAGCTCCCCACCTGCAGGGGAGTCACTTCACAGGCGGTGAAGCAGGTCTGCAGGTGTCTCTCCCCCTCTCTGTCTTTCCCTCCTGTCTCCATTTCTCTCTGTCCTATCTAACAACGATGACATCAATAACAACAATAATAACTACAACAACAATAAAAAACAAGAAGGGCTACAAAAGGGAAAATAAATAAATATTTAAAAATAAATTTAAGAAAAAGAGACAGTGGTCCGGGAGGTGGTGCAGTAGATAGTGTGGACTCTCAAGCATGAGGTCCTGAGTTCAGCCCCCAGCAGCATATGTGCCAGAGTGATGTCTGCTTCTTTCTCTCCTCCTATCTTTCTCATCAATAAATAAATGAATAAGATAATGAGAGAGAGAGAGACCTGCAGCACTACTTCACCTTTTGCAAAGCTTTCCCCCTGTAGATGAGGACTATGGGCTTGAACCTGTGTCCGTGTGCAGGTGCACCACTACCCAGTCCCATGAGTTAAGCTTTTAGTTATATTTTAACTTTTTGTTTGTTTGCTTTGTTCTTTATTACCACTAAGTTATCACTGGGGTTTGTTGCCAGCACAACAAATCCACTGCTCCTGATGACATTTTTTTCTTACTTTCTTTCTTTCTTTCTTTTTCTTTTTTTCCTTCTTTTTGATAGAATGGAGAGAAATTGAGAAAGGAGGGGGAGATAGAGAAAAATAGACACACCTGCAGACCTGCTTCACTACTTGTGAAGTGAACTCCCTGCTGTGGGGATGAGGGCTTAAACCTGGGTCCTTGCACTTGTTAATAAATGGGTAATAACCTTGGTAATAACAGGGTAGGCCACTCCCCAGCCTCTTATTTTGTCATTTTGAGAATGGTTTCAGCTTTAAGATATGCCTTTTAGTAGTTTTTTTCAGTTTTTCAAATTTAACATCCTAACATTCTGTGAGCTCTTTGAGTAGACTGAGATTATGTCAAAGTAAATAAGGAAAATTTATTTGTGATCATGATTAAAGTTCCATCATATTTTATAGTTAGTAATGTGCAATTTTTTGGTGATTAGTTTTCTTAAAATATTTCTTTACAGAATATCTTTTTACCAATGAAATAAAGAGTTGGGTTAGCATTTTATTTATTGTTATTATTATTATTATTTTTTTACTGGAACACTGCTCAGCTCTGGCTGGCGCTGTATTGGGGATTGAACATGAGACCTTTGGTGCATCGGGCATGAGAGTCTGTTTATATAACTATTATGCTATCTCCCCTGCCTGAATTTTGTTCATATCACTGGATCATAGTCTATGAAGAAGGATGCCATATCTATATTCTCAGTTTCAGATAGACTTAAGAGGTGAAGAAGAAAATAGGGCATGGACTGTATATCAGCAGTTTTAAGAAATCAACTTCATTGTATTTCTGTTAATTCCTCATTAACTACAGCTAACTACAAGAATCTATAAGATGCAAATTTAATTCCTGTAGCTCCCATATGTTGTTCATTATTTAAAAATTTATTTATAGTAGAAATAATAATCTTTTTAAATGAATTGTCACTATTGTCTGTACCTCTAAAGTTATATCTGTTCCTCTAGGTTCTGTCTTTCACACATCCTACCTCGTTCCACTCTGCAGAGACTTATGAGTCCCTGTTACAGTGCCTCAGAATGGAAGATGACAAGGTAGCAGAAGCTGCAATACAAATTTTTAGAAATACTGGACACAAAATAGAAACGGACCTACCCCAGATACGATCGTGAGTATATTTTTCTCATGACAAACACAAAAAAAATGTTTTTTAAGTGTGACTTCCATAAGATCATTGCTTGTTTTCAATTGGAATAATAAGGAAAGCTACCTTTGTTTCACCTGTCCTGTTTTACACTTCTTCCTCACCAGTAGAATATAGGCAAAAGAGCAAATTGAAACTTTGTTTATAAAAAGTTCTGTAAAATAGAGGTTCGGGTGGTAGTGCAGTGGGTTAAGGGCACATGGTGCAAACTGCAAGGGCCAGCGTGAGGATCCCAGTTCAAGCCCCTGGCTCCCCACCTGCAGGAGGGTCACTTCAGCAGTGAAGCGGGTCTGCAGGTGTTTGTCTTTCTGTCTGTCTTCCCTTCCTTTCTCCATTTCTCTCTGTCCTGACCAACAACAACGACATCAGTAACAATAATAACTACAACAATAAAACCACAAGGGCAACAAAAGGGAACAACAATAATAACCACAACAGCAATAAAACAACCCGGGCAACAAAAGGAAAAAATATGGCCTCCAGGAGCAGTGGATTCGTGGTGCAGACACCAAGCCCCAACAATAACTCACAAGGCAAAAAATAATAATAATAAGTTTTATAAAATATTAATACTAGTGGGGGCCAGGCGGTAGCGCAGCAGGTTAGGCGCACATGGCACAAAGTGCAGGGACTATTGTTCAAGCCCCTGGCTCCTCCCCACCTGCGGGGTGGGGGTCACTTCACAAGCGGTGAAGCAGGTCTGCAGGTGTCTTCCTTTCCCCCTCTCTGTCTTCCTCTCCTCTCTCCATTTCTCTCTGTTCTATCCAACAACAGAAGCAATAATAATAACATTGATAAACAACAAGGGCAACAAAAGGGAAGAAATGGCCTCCAGGAGCAGGGGATTCATAGTGCAGGCACCGAGCCGCAGCAATAACCCTGGAGGCAAAGTGTGTGTGTGTGTGTGTGTGTGTGTGTGTGTGTGAATACTAGTAACAAAAAGTTATCACAGAATTATGAATTTGTGATTATTTTATAATATATTAATATTTGTCCTTTTCTCTCCAGGTAGGTTATAAATTGAATAATTTCTGTCTTTATATCCCACCAAGGATGGGAGGCTCAAGTTATGTGCTTAATAAAATACTATTGGGGGGGTAGCCAGGCGGTGGTGCACCTGGTTAAGCACTCACATTACAGTGCTAAAAATTCTACAGCGGGAAAGCTTCACAAGTAGTGAAACGGCTGCAGACGTCTCCCTATCTTCCCTTCCCCTCAATTTCTCTGACTGTTCAATGAGAAAAAAATTTTAAAAGTTGGGAGTCAGGCAGTAGCGAGGCGGGTAAAGTGCACATGGCGCAGAGCGCAAGGACTGGCATAAGGATCCCAGTTCAAGCCTCCAGCTCCCCACCTATCGGGGTTGTCGCTTCACAGGTGGTGAAGCAGGTCTGCAGGTGTCTTATCTTTCTCTCCCCCACTCTTATCTTCCCCTCTTCTCTCCATTTCTCTGTCCTTTCCAACAACACATCAATAACAACAGTAATAACTACAACAATAAAACAAGGGCTACAAAAAGTAAAATAAATAAATAATTTTTTTTAATTGTCAAAAAATTTAAAAGCTATAAAATAATTGTTTTTGATTATTGACAGTAGTGCTTTTATTGTTTCCCTTCTCATAAGAATGGAATGGATTGGGTGGGGGATATAGCATAATGGTTATGCAAAGAGACTTTCATGCCTGAGGCTCTCAAGTCCCAGGTTCAATCCCCCACACCTCCATAAGCCAGAGCTGAGCAGTGCTCTGGTTAAAAAAAAAAAGAATGGAATGGAACGGAATGGATTTCATTATGTTAGAGAAACTGCATTAAGATCAAATTTAGGGGCAGAGTCTGGAGTTTAGCTCAGTAGAAAACATATCCCATGGCCTGGGAGGTGGCACAGTGGATAAAGGATTGGATTCTGGAGCGTGAGGTCCTGAGTTAAGTCCCTAGCAGCACATGTACAAGAATGATGTCTGATTCCTCCTTCTCCATCTTCTTCATGAATAAATAATTTTTTTTGAATGATTGAGCATGCATAAAGCCCGGCACCACATAAATTTAAAACATTTTTTTTTTAATGTTCAGATTTGAGTTTATATTTAGATATAAGATGTGGGAAATATCTTTTGGAGGAAGATCACATAGCAGTTAGCTGTAGAATTAGATATTGCGGATATATGTAAATAGTTTGGGGAAATAAGCAAATGAAAGCTTGAGAGTGATTTTTCCTCAGAGTTCTAATAGGACAAGAGAACTCAGGAATCCTAACACTTTTGAATACATGAACTTGTATTTTAAATTTAGAAATTATTTAATACCGTGCATTTTCAGTGCTGTAGTGGCTGATGTAAAAGAATCACACTCAGTCCCTGCTCTCAGATAGTTCATGCACCAGTAATAATAGTTTTTATTTATTTTGGATAAGACAAAGAGAAATTGTGAGGAGAGGTGGAAGTAGACAGGGAGAGAGAAAGATATACACCTGCAGACCTGCTTCACCACTTGTGAAGCAACCCCCACCCCCCCTTGCAGGTCGGAAGCCCAGGCCTTAAACCAGGATCCTTGCACAGGTCCTTGCGCCTCGTGCTATGTGCACTTATCCCAGTGCAGTACCGCCCAGCCCCCATGTCTTTGTTAGTCTTTATATTTTTAAAACAATCACCATAATATGATAAAATTTCTTACTAATTTCCAGAGAAAACCTTTATATCTTTTAGTTTAAAAAAAAAAAAAAACACTGGGGAGCCAGGTGGTGTATAGCACAGCAGGTTAAGCTCTCTTGGTGCAGAGCACAAGAACCAGCATAAGGATCCCGGTTAGAGCCCCCAGGTCCCCACCTGCAGGGGAGGTTCATTTCACAAGTAGTGAAGCAGGTCTGCAGGTATAAAAAAAACTTATTCTCTCTCTTTCCTTTATTCATTTTAATAGAGATAGAGAGAGTACTGCTCAGCTCTGGCTTTTTGTGGTGTTGGGGGTTGACCTCTTTTGGGGAGGAGAAAGTGTTGGTCATCACTAGAAATTCACTACTCTATGCTAACTTTAGTTCAAAAAAACATAGCTGGTTGGGGGTAGATAGCTTAATGATTATGCAAAGAGACTTTCTTTTAATTATTTTTTAAATAATTATTTACTTATTCCCTTTTGTTGCCCTTGTTTTGTTATAGTTATTGTTGTTCTATTGATGTCATCGTTATTGGATATAGGACAGAGAGAAATGGAGGCTATTTTATCCCCGTTTGTTGCCCTTATTGTTTTTTTATCGTTGTTGTGGTTGTTGTTATTGATTTGTTGTTACTGATTTGTTGTTGTTGGATAGGACAGAGAGAAACTGAGAGAGGAGGAGAAGATAGGGGAGAGAAAGAAAGACACTTGCAGACCTACTTCACCACCTGTGAAGCAACTCCCCGGAGGTGGGAAGCTGGGGATTCAAACCAGGATCCCTACACCAGACCTTGCACTTGGCGCCACATGCGCTTAAGCCACTGCCGTACTGCCCGATTCCCGCAAAGAGACTTTCATGCCTGAGGCTCTAATGTCCTAGGTTCAATCCCCCACACACTATAAACTAGAGTTAACCAGTGCTCCGGTTAAAAAAAAAAAACACATAGCTCCAAAGTTTGCTTTTGTGTAGAGCCTAGTCGTTACCATGACCAAAAAAAAAGCACACTATTCCAAGTAAGCTGTCTTGCTGACTAGTCATTAATGGAACTATAGATATATGATTGATAGATAGATAGAATCTGTGTTTGTAAGATACCATTGCATTGAAGTGTCCTTCCTTTTTGTAAAGGCCAGGCTCAAAGAGGCTATCCAAATGGCAAAACAGCATGCTATCAAAATGAGCTGTTTCACCCATCCTAAAGGACTTAATTTTAAAGGAATTTTGCCTTAAAGGAATTAGTAGTGTAAGTAGAAACCCTTGGACACAAGGGATTAAAACTTGTCTTAACACTAATGGGGAATCACTGAAAAACATCGAACACTGCTCAGTAGCAACCCTGATGGCACCATTAAATTATAGATTACACTAGAAAAACAAGGGCAAGGTGACAGTTGCTTTTGTTTGTTTTTTAAAAGAACTAATTGAACATTCATTTACAATGCTATAAAATGTCAGGGGTATAACTCTATGTGCATATATTTGAATGTATCCATTGCTTAAGTTCTACTGTCCTCCCTATCAGAAAAACTATTCTGCAACCTGGGAAGTGGTGCAGTAAATAAAGACTGCTCTCAAGGATGAGATTTCGTACAGCCACAAGTGCCAAATTGATGGTCTGATTCTCATTCTCTCTCTTCCTCCTCCCCCTTATAAATAAGAGAGAGACAGACACTGCCATTTCTCCCATTTCCCTTCCCTTTCTCATAGGAGTTGTTGGTGTGTATGTGTGTGTGTCTTTTTTCCCAGATATATAGAAATACACACAGATAGAAAGAGAGAGGAAAGATATCATGCCAGTGCTCTACCAGTTTTTCCTGGTTCTGTGATGCTCCCATGATGTGCTCCATCCCTCCCTCTCTCTCTTCTTCATTCTTCCTCCCTCGCTTTCCTTCTTTGCCTTCCCTGTCTCTCTCTCTCCCTCCCTCCCCAACATTCCTTTTGGATAGAAACAGAAATTGAGGGAGAGAGCAAGACATCCACAATATTGCTTCACCACCTGTGAAGCTTCTCTCCTGCAGGTTGGGAACTGGGGCTTGAGCCTGGGTCTTTGTGCATTGGCACATGTACGGTGTACTGTGTGTGCCACTGCCTAGCCCTTCAGATACATGAGGTTTTTGTTGTACCAGCATGTAGCTAAGTAACAGGAAGAAATGTGGCAGACAACAAGAGCTACTTATGGTTTATAGGATTTTTCTTCTTTTTTAACTTATTTTTTTTTCCAGGACCTTGATTCCCATTTTACATCAGAAAGCAAAACGGGGTACTCCGCACCAAGCAAAACAGGCCGTTCACTGTATACATGCCATATTCACAAATAAAGAAGTCCAACTTGCACAGATTTTTGAGGTATATGTAATACATAGGATGAATTGGTGTTTTTCATCTTTGGGTCAGTAATGATAGAAGCTTGTTTTGTTAAGACTCTGTAGTCCTTCCCTAGAATATCAACTCCATCTTATTCATGAAGCACACAATATTCCTAACCTTTAGATGGTCTTATATGTTTAAATACTTCATATTAAGGGATGCTTTGTGTTAGGACATTTTACTTGATTTTACCCCCATTGGTTCAGTGGGCTGTTTATCTTCAGAATTTATTAGCGGATGACTTTGAACCACCTTACTAATTTCTTACTGGAAAATTAGTCATGTTTGCCTTCTTTTTTTATCATCTTTGGCCTGATTCTGCACCTAGCAAGGTATTCCTATTATTGTAAGTTCCTAATGTGTGGCCATGACCAAGTGAACTCTTATTTTTTATAACCCTTGGTTATTTAAATTGTCAACACAGATTTTAAAAAATCTACTGATGTATCATGGCTATTATTGATGTCTTGAAAATAATATTAATTTGATAGTCTTATGATTATTTCTACCTTTTTTAAATATTCCCTTTTGTTGTCCTTGTTTTTTTATTGTTGTTATTGATGTCGTCGTTGGATAGGACAGAGAGAAATGGAGAGAGGAGGGGAAGACAGAGAGGGGGAGAGAAAGATAGACACCTGCAGGCCTGCTTCATTGATTGTGAAGCGAACTCCCATGCCGGTGGGGAGCCAGGGGCTGGAACCAGGATCCTTTTGCTGGTCCTTGCCCTTTGCACCACCTGCACTTAACCAGCTGCGCTACCACCCAACTCCTTGTTTCTGCCTTTTAAATCATCCCCCCACCCCCATTAAAGCTTTACATTCTTTCTTGTTAAATGTCAATTGTCTAAATTTCTTTGGACATGATAAATTTAGGAAGATTCAGGAACATTTATTATTTCCATAGAATATTTAGACTTCTATAAAACAAATGGATAATTTTGACTTTTATTTTTTTAGCCACTCAGTAGGAGTCTGAATGCTGATGTGCCAGAACAACTTATAACTCCATTAGTTTCACTGGGCCACATTTCTATGTTAGCACCAGATCAGTTTGCTTCCCCAATGAAATCAGTGGTAGCAAATTTTATTGTAAAAGATCTGCTAATGAACGACAGGGTAAGTTTTCTTTTCATTAAATTTAGTGTTATTAAGATTATTTATCTTTATGACAAACATTTCTATTATATTATTTTGTATTTTTATGTACTTAAATTTCCATTTGACATCCTGATTTTAGTGTTCTAATTGCTAGAACTAAACATTTAAGAGAAAATAAGAACATAAGATGGATGAGTTATGAGTTAAAATATTAAAAATAAAAATAGTCAGAAACTATTATCCAAATTGGAAGATAGTTTACTGGGGTGCTAAAATTCTTTTTTATCGAAAATTGATAAAAAATTCTTTCAAAAATTGTATTAACTAGCTTTTTGAAATACTACATTGTACTTTTGATTACTTATTGTTACCTAGCCAGATAATTCTGAATTAAAGAGTTATTGAAGGAAGACAGATCACTCTTATTGTTGGGTCATTGTGGTTGACTTTCAGGATAGTGCTGATTTACCCAAGCTATTCCTAATTCTTCCACATAATTGAACCATCTGTCCAGAACTCTTACTCTCTGAATTTTAAAAGAAAGACACCTGCTAGTGCACCTCCTCTTTCCCTTCCGCTGTCAGAGATGTGGAAGCAAGGCCAACATTTCAATTCCACCTTCCTCACAACTCAACCTATTCTTTGTAGTAATGAGAGAAGTGGCTGGTGACCGATGTAAAACTTAAGACAGCTTATATGATGACTTTATTAATAGGTCCTCTGTTAAACGAATCTTTGTGTTTCTATGGTACTATGTGCATAATATTAAATTCTGACATATATCTTCTTTAAAAACTCACATTGTTATGTAAATTTATAGTTACCTTATAGTATATATTATGAATATTATACAAGTTATAAACAACATTTATATAATTTTACTTACTAAATATATCCACATTGTTGAAGACTTTGGTGGTAATTATTAGTTTTTAAATAAGCCAAAGTTGTTCATCTACATAGTGATACCTAGGGAAACATAGTAATACCTAGGGAAACTCTCTGGAACTACAGGCTGCCATCTTACGTAAATATTCACATAATTTAGTAACCATCACCACTACCTCTAGCACTCTCCCATCTCAGACACACTCTGTATCCATTAACCAGTAACACTCCATTGCCTCTTCCTCAGTCCAGCTTCTCTTCTACTTTCTGGTTCTTCACATCTTTGCCATCAATTATTATTTTGAGGAGTTTTTTATTTTTATTTTTATTTATTTTTTTACAATAATCATCCTTCTAGTTTCAGAATAATATCATGTAGTTTTTATTGACATTGCCATAATGCTGGTAAAACTGAGGAATAATTTTCTTGTACTTTGGCCATTTATATATTTTCATTGGACATTGAAAATCTTTTGCATCTGTTTAAGTGCACACATTATAGTATGCAAGGACCTGGGTTCAAGCCATTGGTCCCCTGCAGGCTTCACAAGTGGTGAAACAAGGCTACAGGTGTCTCTCTCTTTCTCTCCCACTTCCTACTCAATTTCTTTCAGTCTCTATCCAATAATAAGTAAATATTAAAAGAAGAACAAGTTTAAGTTTTCCTTTGTGAAAGTTTTCTGAGGCTCTTTGTTTTGTTCCATTAGTTTTTGTAATTAAGCCAGTACCAACCACACAGTCTTGACTAGTGAGTTTGGAGTACATTTCAAAAACGAAAAACTTTGTTCTTTTCCAAGCTCTACTTGGTGACTTTTCCTAGAACATTGAAAAAATAACTGTGAAGAAAAATCTTGATATTTTCCTAAAATTTACACTTATTTGATTGCTCATAGTCAACAGGTGAGAAGAATGGAAAATTGTGGTCACCAGATGAAGAGGTTTCTCCTGAAGTACTAGCAAAGGTAAATTCTTGTAGTTCTGGTTTTATGTTGAGATGACAACTATTCGTGGACTTCTTTTTTCTCTTTAACCCTACAGGGTATTCAGTATTTTTATTGTGATTTCTTTTTAAATCAAATGTTGCACATTTCTTAAAGAAATTATAGTTGTCTTTGAGTCATTTATAAATAAATATATGTTGATATCATCTGTAAGACTTTCCTACCTACTAAAACAATTTATGTGAGGCTCCCTTAAAATATTATTTGTAGGTGTTTTTGTTTGTTTTTGTTTTTTTAAGCCAGAGCACTGCTTAGCTCTAACTTGTGGTACAGGGGATTGAACCTGGGACTTTGGAGCCTCAGGCATAACCATTATGCTCTCTACTCCTGCCCTTATTTGTAGGATCTTGATGATCATCTTGGGTTTGTTTCATCATCACTGTTATCTATTTGATAACCTTTGTGAGATACACATTATATATTTTATCTGGGGTTTTTTTTTTTTCAGGTTTTCAATAAAAATAGTAAATATCTAGATACTATAGCTAACTCTTTCACATGTATTTTAGTTGCTTGCACTTTCACATCCTAAATTGAGTAGGGGGTTAAATGCTAGGCCCTGATTTTAGTGAATAGTACTACAAACCATCATCCTGCCAGTTCTGGAGTAGGTACATCTACATGAGCTAAATATTAGTCTTGATTTCAGTGTAACACTTGCCACTAAAATTGCCTTGGCAGAAACTCCCACGTATAAATGTGACATCTACTAAGAGTATACTAAGTAGTTGGCGGCCCAGCAGTACCACCATCAAGCAAGGAGGCATGTCCAGGACCAGCTGCTTTTTAAGTAACTGATGTTTACCACATAAAACATGGGAAGTTTTCCTGGCCCATTATGGAAGTAATAGGCCAGCCCTGCCTCAGGGAGGCAGGGAGAGAGAGAGAAAGAGAGAGAGGATGAAACATTACAGCATGTGGAGTCAGTGTTTGAAATGTGGGTCCTTGGACATGGTGATGTGTGTTTTACTAGTGAACTATCTCTGGGTCACCAGAATGAAAAAAAAAAAACTTTCTTGTTTAAAAAAAATATTAACGTTTACGTAAGCCTTCCCTGAATCAAAAAAAATTTTTTTTCTTTTTCTCCTAGTAGACCATTATGTCTCACTGTTGTTGGCTGCTTGCTTGAGGATGGGGTGCTATGGCAGTGCACACCTGCACATGTCTGTCCACCCCACCCTGCACTTTCTCCCCTCTCTTTTCATTACCAGGGCTTTACCTCTCCAGGCTGATTTTTTTCAGGCAGAGAGAGAATATGGCAAGACACTTGACAGAGAGAAAGACTACAGCTTTGAAGTTTCTTCCATTGCAGTGGAGGCCAGTTCACACTTGAGTCATACATATGGTAAAACAGACTATGACAGTTTCTTAAAATAAGACAATAGAGTTTGCCACATCGACTGACTGTTCTTTTTACATAAGTAGAACGTCTTTTAAAACTGGAGTTAGGGGGAGTCGGGTGGTAGCACAGTGGGTTAAGCACAGGTCTCGAAAAGCGCAAGGACTATTGTAAGGATCCCAATTCGATCCCCTAGCTCCCCACCTGCAGGGGAGTTGCCTCACAAGCAAAGAAGCAGGTCTGCAGGTGTCTATATTTCTCTCTCTCTGTGTCTTCCCCTCCTCTCTTGATTTCTCTGTCCTGTCCAACAATAGTGACAGAAATAGCAATAACAGCCACAACAAGGCCAACAAAAATGGGAAAAAGACCTCCAGGAGCAGTGGATTTGTAGTGCAGACACTGAGCCCCAGCTATAACCCTGGAGGCAAAAAAAAACTGGAGTTCTTTCAAATCTTGCTTTATCATATATGTTTATGTAATTTCTAAAAATTTTGCAGGTAACATTTCAATATAGAAAAATGGCACCAGTGCAGTGTTAAATTAACAGTCATTTCATAAGAAACAGTCTCTGCAAAACACAATAGAATAAGTAATTTTTAAATCTTACACAAATGTCTTAATTTTAAAAAGCCCAAGTTCCAGAATAGACCTTGAGCACAATGTCACATTAATGTTCAGTTGCCTTGTCTGTTGAAAATTAGAATACAGGCAGGGGTAGATAGCATAATGGTTATGCAAACAAACAGACTGTCAAGCCTGAGGCTCCAAAGTCCCAGGTTCAGTCCCCTGCACCACCATAAACCAGAGCTGATCAGTGCTCTGGTAAAAAAAAAAAAAAAAAAAAAGAAAGAAAGAAAAAGAAAGAAAATTAGAATACATGCTTCATTAAGTTATTTGGGAAATTCAGTTACTACATATACAACTCTTGGGACAGTATATACTTAGATTAAACAATAATTAGTTCTTACTGCTTATTGTAATCTAGAGGTTAGTTCAATAAAACATGTCTGTTAGCAACTAAGTAATCAGTGAATAGCAAATCAGTATTTCCTTTTAATTAGAGTTTTTAGTTGCTTTCTTTTTTTTAGCATGTTAATATTTTATAGGTACAAGCAATTAAACTTCTGGTACGGTGGCTGTTGGGTATGAAAAACAACCAGTCTAAATCTGCCAATTCAACTCTTCGGTTATTATCAGCTATGTTGGTTAGTGAAGGTGACCTGACAGAGCAAAAAAGAATCAGGTAAGGTTTTTCTCCCCGAGTTACTTAGCTCAAAGTGTGTGTGTGTGTGTGTGTGTGTGTGTGTGTGTGTGTGTGTGTGTGTGTGTATTGCCAACTTGATATTGAGTGTTGTAACTGCACAATGTAGTCTTAAGGTTGAATCTTGAATACTCACCTGGGGTTTATATTTTTTAAAGTTTCTATTTTAATGATGGTTCTGTGATTTTTCTTTACTCTTAAACATCCTTGTTGTAACCATTATAGTAATATTATTATTATAATTAGCTGTATTGACATTTCAACACAACAGCAAAGACCAGACTATCCTTCTGACTCTGGCACATAGGATATTGAGAATCAGCATGCCACCTCCCAGATCTTATAACTTTGCTATTTGTAGGATTGAGTGAATATTTGTGAACTACTCTTTGGGAGGAGCACTATAGAAAGCATTGCATCAAAAGGCAATAATATTCATTTCCTCCCTTTGAGAGAGTTAGCTTCTAGTATAGTGAGTGAAGAAATGGATTGCATGACAGTGTATGAGGCCCCAGATTGGTCACTGACACTACACATGCCAGAGTCGAGCAATGCTCTGGTTTCTCACTGTAATTTATAAAAATAAAGGGTGGCCAGCAGATAGTTCATCCAGTAGACTGCACATATTACCATGCCTGAGGACTTGGGTTTGAGCCCCTGCCACTACTTAGTAATTCCTATAGAGGGGAACTTTACACACAGTATAGTACTACATTGTCTCTTCTTTCAAACTCTGTCTCTTGCCCTCTTTCAAAAAGAAAAGAAAGTAATAGTAAAGGCTACTGGGAACAATGGAATTATGCAGGCACACATCCCTGGCAATAGTTCTGGTGGTTAAATAAATGAAATCTTAAGGGGACCCTGGGGAGATTATCAAACCTACTAGACACAAAACTTGAATGTCTGAGACACACACACACCCCATACCCTTTGAGGCCACTGGTTGATGTCCTTATGTCACTGTGTGATCTCACTCTTTTCTTATTCTCTCACAGTAAGCAAATAGCTCAGGGGGGTGGCAAAGTAGATAAAGCTCATGATGAACTCACAAGCATAAATTCCAAGTTTGCTCACATCACATATGTCATGGTGATGCTGTGGGGTTCTGTCTGTCTCTCACGCTCATAAGTCAGTACTTTAAAACTTATCATTGGACAGCCAGTGCTGGCACACCCTATTGAGTGCACATGTTACAGTGCACAAAGACCCAAGTTCAAACCCCGATCCACACCTGCAAGGGGGAAGCTTCTCAAACAATGAAGCAGTGCTGCAGGCATTTCTGTTAGTAACTCCCCTTCTCATCTCAATATCTCTCTGTATCCAGTAAATAAATCACTGGACATTTAAGGAAGGACAGAGTCACGGTCTGTTTGATTACAGACTGTACAAGGCTTTTTTTTTAATAGTGTACACTTTGACACATGCACAACCCAGGTTGAAGCCCAGCCTATACCACATTGAAGAAAGCTTCAGGGTTAAGTGCACATGGCTAGAAGTGGAAGGATCCTGGTTCGAGCCCCCGGCTGCCCACCTGCAGGGGAGTCACTTCACAGGCGGTGAAGCAGGTCTGCAGGTGTCTGTCCTTCTCTCCCCCTCTCTGTCTTCCCCTCCTCTCTCCATTTCTCTCTGTTCTAGCCAACAATAACAACATCAATAATAACTACCACAACAAGGGCAACAAAAGGGAGGGAAAAAGCAAAAAAAAAAGAAGAAGAAGAAGAAAGCTTCAGTGTTTTTGCCTCTGTCTTAGAGAGAATGTAGTTATTAAATTTAAGGGGCTGGGTACTGGTGTACTCAGGGAAGTGTCCATATTACCATGAACATGAGATAAAGCCTCCAGTCCCCACTTGCAGGAGGGAAGCTTCACAAAGAGTTATTGTATGTCAAGTTTCTACAGTGAGTATACTTTCCTTTCAAAGTAGGGAATACTTTTCAAATGTAAATACTTCATCTTAATATTACAGTTAATGTGTTTGTGAGAATAAGCAAAATTGCTGAAATATGGTAGAATAATATCTAAGATAGACTAACTAGATATGAAAAATATGACTTATCAGATAGTAATGATTTCAGTCTTTGCCCTGTGACTTCAAGAACTCAAAGTAGCTCTCCCTTGTTTTGACATTATATGTTTTAAGTATATTCTGGAGGCCTAGGAGGTGGCTAAGTGAATTAAAACATTGGACTCTTGAATATGGAGTCCTGAATCCAATCCCTGTCATCACATATTCCTGAGTGACGCTCTGCTTTATTTTTTCCTCCCCATCTCTCATTATTAAATCTTTTTAAAAAACAAACTTATACTAAGAATCTTGCATTCAAGAAAGGATTAAAGCATTTTATGAGTGATAGTGATTATAGAAAATGTTTATTTCTTTTTTGTTTGTTTATAGTAAATCTGATATGTCTCGCTTGCGATTAGCTGCTGGTAGTGCCATAATGAAGCTTGCTCAGGAACCTTGTTACCATGAAATTATAACCCCAGAACAATTTCAGCTCTGTGCACTTGTTATTAATGTAAGTAACAAACCCATTTCAGTTAATTACTTGATACATTTATTTTCTCGGCTAATGAAATAACTCACTTGGACAATGTCCTTATTTGCCATGTGTGCTACCCAGTGACCTGATTTGAACCTGGCCTCTACTACATTGAAGGAAGCTTTGGTGCTGTGGTCTCAGGGTTTCTCTCCCTCTCTCTCTCTCTCTCTCTCTCTCTCTCTCTCTCTCTCTCTCTCCTACCCACTGCCCTCCTGGAGGCCATTTTTTCCATTTTGTTGCCCTTATTGTTGTCGTTGCTGCTGCTGCTGCTGTTGGATAGGACAGAAAGAAATTGAAGAGAGGGGAAGAGAAAGATAAACACCTGCAGATCTGCTTCACCACTTGTGAAGTAACCCCATTGCAGGTGGGGAGCTGGGGGTTTGAACCAATATCCTTATCTTTGCACTGCACTACTGCCCGGCTCCTGTCTCTTTCATTCTTTCTTTGTGTCTATTAACCTTCATAAGAAGAATTTTTTAATTATTTTCTGTGAGTACAAACCTATTTATCATATGTGCTTGCACAAAGGAATTGCTATTACTACTCACTCTAATTAAATACTTCCTAAATATTAGGTAATTTATTTCACAGCTTAAAATTCTTGAGCTGTTGTATGTAAATTTTTGCTAATTTTTAACTAGGGTTTTTGTTCATAATTTTTACTGTAAATATTGTAAACATATGTTGATTTTATGTTACTATAGGATGAGTGCTACCAAGTAAGGCAGATATTTGCTCAGAAGTTACATAAGGCACTTGTGAAGTTACTACTCCCATTGGAATATATGGCAATCTTTGCTTTGTGTGCCAAAGATCCTGTGAAAGAGAGAAGAGCACATGCACGGCAGTGTTTGCTAAAAAATATCAGTATACGTAGAGAATACATCAAACAGAACCCTATAACTACTGGTAAGTAACCTTATCAGGATTTATCTGATTAGCATTTCCATTTGGAGGAGGGGTTTATTTAATAGATAAATCTATAATTCTGATTTTTTTAAATTAGTAATATTGTATACAGACAGAGAAATTGAGAGGAGAAGGAGAGAGGGAGAAAGACACCTACAGACCTGCTTGATCACTTATGAAGCTTTCCATTTGTAGGTAGGAACTAGGGGCTTGAACCTGGGTCCTTGCGCTCTATGATGTTAACCAGGTGCACCACCACCTGGCCTCTATAATTTTGATTTCTATTACTACAGTGCATAAACCTGGCTAACAGAATTGTATTTTTTCTGTAGGGTCAGCAGTGAGACTTGGTTTGAAAGCATTGTTCAGATACCTGAGCTTAATTATTTTCTCAGTTATGTAAGAAGCTTATTATGGGACCTTAATTTATCCTTTTTATCTTACTAGCTGTCAAAATTGAAGCCCAAGTATTTCGTTATCACCTACTATCATGATGTCTCCAATTCTGCAATAAATGAAGGAAAAAATGTAAACTAAAATGATTATAATCCAAACATTATATATGAGCTACTGTGTTTTTATTTTTTCTTTATTATTTGACAGGACAGATAGAAATTGACGGGGGAGGGAAGATAGAGAAGGAGAGAGCAGAGAGACATCTGTAGTACTTGCTTCACCATTCATGAAGTTTCCCTCCTGCAGGTGGGAGCCAGAGGCTTGAACCTGGGTGGGTCCTTTCACATTGTGACGTGTGTGCTTAACCAGGTGTGCCACCTCCTGGCCCCAGTAAAAACTGTTTTAATGTTCATAATAATAATAATGTTTTCACTCTAGAGAAATTACTATCGCTGTTGCCTGAATACGTAGTTCCGTATATGATTCATCTGCTAGCCCATGATCCAGATTTTACAAGATCACAAGATGTTGATCAACTTCGTGATATCAAAGAGTAAGTTGTGTTGATTTTCAACAATTCTGAACGAAAATTTTTACTTTTCAAATAATGCTAGATTTGTTTCCCATCACTATTCCCATTAAAATAAAAATATTGCCACAATTTTGCTCATTCATTAAGTTGAGGATTCAAGCCAGAGATACAACTCACTGGGTAGGGAATAACCTGGCCTTGCCCACAGTACATATTGGAGCCTCCACGCCACACAGGAGGGACTGTGATACCAGAGACACTCTGGTGTTTCTCTCTCCTCTGTGTTTCTTTCTTTCTTATTTTTTTGTTTTAATATTTATTTATTTATCCCCTTTCGTTGTCCTTGTTGTTTTATTGTTGTAGTTATTATCGATGTCGTCATTGTTGGATATGACAGAGAGAAATGGAGAGATGGGGAAGACAGGGGGAGAGAAAAATAGGCACCTGTAGACCTGCTTCACCTTCTGTGAAGCGAATCCCCTGCAGGTGGGGAGCTGGGAGCTTGAACCAGGATCCTTACGATGATCCTTGTGATTTGCACCATGTGCGCTTAACCCACCGCACTACCACCCAACTCCCTCCTCTGTTTCTATCTAAATGAAAAAAAAAGGAGTCTGTAGTAGTGAAATCATGCATATGTGAGACCTTGACTTCACAAAAATCATGTTAAGTTTCTTACCAGCACAAAGCAGACTTTTATTACCTATTTTATAAAATTATTAATCTTCATCTTCAATTCTGCTTGCATTATTTTTACCACTTTTTCATTCATAGAATCAAACAAAGAAGGAAGAAACACCACACCACTATCAGCAGTGTTTTCTCTTTTGTCGTAGAACCATCTGTATGCTATGTAAGACAAGACACTCAAGCAACTCAGCTACCTTCTAGCTATCAATCTTTTTTTTTTTCCTAAGCATGTACCATTTTTTGCCTCCAGGGTGATCACTGGGGCTTGGTGCCAGCACTACAAATCTACTGTTCCTAGAGGCTGTTTTTCCCATTTTGTTGCCCTTGTTGTGGTTATTATTGTTACAGCTGTTGTTGTTGGATAGGACAGAGAGAAATGGAGAGAGGAGGGGATGACAGGGGGTGGGGGGAGATAGACACCTGCAGACCTGCTTCACTACTTGTGAAGCGACTCCTCTGCAGGTGGGGAGCTGGGGGATTGCACTGGGATCCTTTTTTTTTTTTGTCTTTTTTTTTTTTAATATTTACTTTATTTATTTATTCCCTTTTGTTGCCCTTGTTGTTTTATTGTTGTAGTTATTATTGTTGTTGTCATTGTTGGATAGGACAGAGAGAAATGGAGAGAGGAGGGGAAGACAGAGAGGAGGAGAGAAAGATAGACACCTGCAGACCTGCTTCACCGCCTGTGAAGCGACTCCCCTGCAGGTGGGGAGCCGGGGTTCGAACCGGGATCCTTATGCCGGTCCTTTGCACTGGGATCCTTATGCTGGTCCTTGTACCATGTGCACTTATACCGCTGAGCTACTGCCCAGCCCCCTTCTTTAAAATTTTTAATTTCTTCAAGATCTTTTTCTTTCTTTTTTTTTTTTGGCTCCAGGGTTGTTGCTGGGGCTCAGTGCCAGCACCACGAATCCACTGCTCCTGGTGGCCACTTTCTCCCCTTTGTTGCCCCTGTTGTTTATCAGTGCTGCTGTTACTATTATATTATTGTTGTCATTGTGGTTGGATAGGACAGAGAGCAATGGAGAGAGGAGGGGAAGAGAAAGATAGACACCTGCAGACCTGCTTCACCGCTTGTGAAGCGATTCCCCTTGCAGGTGGGGGGCCAAGGCCTTGAACCGGGATCCTCACGCCGGTCCTTGCACTTTGCGCCACGTGCGTTCAACCCACTGTGCTACTGCCCGGCCCCCTCTTCAAGATCTTTTTAATTATTACTGGCTAAAGACAGAAATTTAGAGGGGGGTGCTGGGCAGTGGCACAGTGGGTTAAACACACATGGTGCAAAGCACAAGGACTGTCGTAAAGGTCCCGGTTCCAGCCCCGGCTCCCCATCTGCAAGGGGAATCACTTCACAAGTGGTGAGGCAGGTCTTCTGGTGTCTGTATTTCTTTCCTCTTCTGTCTTCCTCTCCTCTCTCGATTTCTCTCTGTCCTATCCAACAACAACAAGGGCAACAAAATGGGGAAAATGGCCTCCAGGAGCAGTGGATTCATAATGCAGTCACTGAGCCCCAGAGATAACCCTGGAAGAAAAAAGGGGAATAAAAAAAAGAATTGAGAGGGGAGGGAGTGATACACACCTACAGACCTGCTTCACCACTGGTGAAGCTTACCTCCTGCAGGTGGGGACCAGGGGCTTAAAATGAGTCCATGTGCACTGTAGTGTGTGTGCATAACCTAACCAGCTGCACCACTGCCTATCCCGACATGGAACATTTTTAAATTTCTCATATAAGGGGAGGGGGGTGCCAGAGACATCACTGAGACATGTGATTCCAGGTACTAAAGACTCAAGTTTGCAAGTCCAATTTATGAGTCATTTTCTTTCTTTTTTTTTTTTTAAGCTCTTCTTTTATTTATTTATTTATTTTCCCTTTTGTTGCCCTTGTTGTTTTTTGTTGTTGTTGTAGTTATTATTGCTGTTGTTGATGTCGTCATCGTTGTTGGATAAGACAGAGAGATGGGGGGGAGACACAGAGGGGAAGAGAAAAATACCTGCAGACCTGCTTCACCGCTTGTGAAGCGACTCCCTTGCAGGTGGGGAGCCGGGGCCTCAAACCGGGATCCTTCAGCCAGTCCTTGCACTTCACGATTGCTTATCCCACTGCACTACCGCCCAACTCCCATGAGTCATTTTCTAAGTCATTAGAATTCCACTTCTTAAGAGTAAAGTCAGAACTGGATCAAACTAAAAACCTCATGCCTCAGAATCCAATGGACCACCTCCTAGTGGTCCTTTGAGTGTCCTTAAAATTTTTTTTTTAAGTTGTCAAATAATTTGAAGTGTTAAGTATGTTTTTCAGACTGTAATCATTGGACTGAGCAAATGTCTCATGGGGTATGGCTTATGCTTTGCTGTGCATGCAGTGCATAAGCTTCCCTGCATATGGGCATGCCGTAGCACTTGATTTCTGGTGTCTCTACCTCTGTCCGAATAAAAGTTGACCAGGGAGCAGTGGAAATGTACCCCAGCTTCATGCACACAAATTTGGAGTAAATTTGTACAATGTAGAATTGACCCCCTTTTCTTTATATGCAGAAAGAAATAATTTCAAGCCCCTACACATACCCGATCACAGTGAGCAGCATGCTGGTCCCAATTCTTTTTTTTTTTTTTTTTAATCTGTCACAGTTATCAAAGGTGCTAAGTGCCTGCACAACTTAATTGCACCTGGTGGTGGTGGTATTGCTTGTTTTAAGTTTCCATCCTGCTGACCCTCATACCCAGCTTTTCATTTTGTTTCATTCAGTGAGAAAGGGATGGTAGAGAAAATGAGTCACAGATGGGTGAAAATAGTATAATGGTGAGCCCACCTGTTCGGCCAGTGGCACGGTGTGCACTACCCATGAACTCCATAACCCCAAGGACTCTCAGTGCCTCTCCAGGCCCTGGCAACCACCAGTCTCCTTTAAGAGTCTGGGAGGGGTGGAATGAGGTGGGTCAGTGGGAGGGGTGTGCTCATGGCACAATGCACTGTGACTTGTTACTCTTCAAGTTCTATGTCCAAACTGCTCCATCTATCATGTTTTATACCTTTAAAAAAAAAAAAAAAACTCATGGCTTACGAATTCCTGGCCTAGGCCATATATCATGCCTGAAGCTCCAAGGTCCCAGGTTCAGTCCCCCACAGCACCATATGCCATAGCTGAGCAATGCTGTGGTTAAAAAGAAAAGTAAAGAGAGGCACCTCAGGACCTGTACTTCACCCAGAGTTCGTCTGATACTGTTCATGGTGCTTCCTCATCTGGTTTCCGGACTAACCCAAGAGCAAGCACATAGTCTACTGAATGAGCAATCCCACAGACCTTTGTTTCTTCTCCCCGCCCCCAATTTATTTTTAAATGTAAAATTGTATGCCATTAATTACATTCACAATATTATGCAGCTATCACCACTATAATCTCAAAAACTTCCTCCCCAAACAGAAATAAGTGTCCATGAAATTTTAACTTCCTTTGGACATTGAAACCCATTGTTTTATTTGCCATGTTTATGAATTTACCTAATCTAGAGGCTTCATGTAAGTGGAATTATACAATATTTTGTGTATTTTTAGTGTTTTCATGTTTCATTCATGAAATTTATATTAAGCAATACTTGAATGGAATATTATTTAGTTGATACTTTAATTAATTTTTATTTTCTTTGTAGTTTACTTGTATTCAAACAAAATACTCCAGTAAGGTGCTTACTCCATTTAGCAAATGCAATTATGTTTTGTTTTTTTTCTTTCATTTTTTTTTTTTTTTACCAGAGCACTGCTCAGCTCTGGCTTATGGTGGTGCAGGGGATTGAACCTGGGACTTTGGAGCCTCAGGCATGAGTGTCTCTTTGCATAACCATTGTACTATCTACCCTGCCCTGCAGTTATGTTTAGTCTTTAATACATGAATATGTTTTCTTTAGGTGCCTGTGGTTCATGCTTGAAGTTTTAATGACGAAGAATGAAAATAATAGTCATGCCTTTATGAAGAAGATGGCAGAGAACATCAAATTAACAAAAGATGCACAGTCTCCAGATGAATCCAAGACAAATGAAGTAAGATGTGTGTTAGGCTTCAGGGTGCTAAAGATTATTTAAATTATTTTTAAGTTTATTTTATTTGGTAGGACAGAAATTGAGAGGGAAAGTAAGTGTGTGTGTGTGTGTGTGTGTGTGTGTGTGTGTGTGTGTGTGTGTAGAGAGAGAGGGAAACCTGCAGCACTATTTCATAATAGTGAACCTTTACCCCTGCAGGTGGGGAGCTGGAACTTAAACCTGGGTACTTGTCCATGGTGACGCTTGACCACAGGTGCAACTGCCCTGTCCCCTTAAAAAGTATTTTTAAAACACATAGGTATTTTCTTTATCTTTCATTTCATTATAATGAAAACAATATTTAAAACTTCTACAGAGCAGGGGAATGAGAACTATAATGTTGAATACATTGTCTTATGACTATACAGACAGATATTTTTCCTTTTTTTCCCCCACAAGAGTTCTGCTCAACACTGATTTCTGGTGGTGTCAGAGATTGAATCTGGGACTTAGAATGCTTTGGGCTATGGCACTATCTGTGGTGCTGTCTCCCCTGCCATGATTTATGAATACTTAGCACCCATGTTATATATATTTTTTAAATATTTTATTTATTTATTCCCTTTTGTTGCCCTTGTTGTTTTATTGTTGTAGTTATTATTGTTGTTGTCGTTGTTGGATAGGACAGAGAGAAATGGAGAGAGGAGGGGAAGACAGAGAGGAGGAGAGAAAGACAGACACCTGCAGACCTGCTTCACCGCCTGTGAAGCGACTCCCCTGCAGGTGGGGAGCCGGGGTTCAAACCGGGATCCTTATGCCGGTCCTTGTGCTTTGCACCACCTGCGCTTAACCCACTGCGCTATAGCCCGACTCCCCCATGTTATATTTTTTAAGGTAAATACCAGGCATCTCTATAAACTGTTCAAGGAATGCTTAAGTACTCTTTTATAAAAATAACATTTATTTATTCATCAATGAGAAAGTCCAGGGAAGATAGCATAATAGTTAGACAAAAGCCTTTCATGCCTAAAGCTCCAAGGTTCCAGTTTCAATCCCCTGCACCACCATATAGCCAAAAATAAGCATTTCTGGCTAAAAGTGATCGATGGATGGATAGATAGACAGGCTGGGAAAGGATTTGAACTGTAATATTAGTCTAGCACATGCAGTATTAAGGACTGAATTTAGGAACTCAAGCTTGAGAGTCAGTACTTTATCCACTGCATCACTTCCTATTCCACCAAATATTCTTTATGCTTTCCACACTGCATGTTAATTGTCTATCAATAAAAGCTATTCCTTCATCCAATACTTGAGCTTTTCATAGTTAAAGGAGCACAAGTCACTGACAAATCTTCCATTGTTAGCTCTCAGAAGTTCTTTACATTCCAAGATCACTATATTTTCTGAAAGATACTACTCTTCCTCATCTCCTTAAAATCTTTCATGAAGGGATGGGGAGATAGCATAACGCCTGAGACTCTGAGGTCCCATCAAGTTCTATCTTCAGTACCACCATAAGCCAGAGCTGATCTGCCTGCTTCTCCCTCTCCCCCTATAGCTGCCATGAAAAATAAACAAAAGGAGTTGGCAGGTGGCGCCAAGTGCAAGGACCAGCCTAAGGATCCTGGTTCCAGCCCCAGACTCCCCACCTGCAGGGGAGCTGCTTCACAGGCGGTGAAGCAGGTCTGCAGGTGTCTCTCCCCCTCTCTGTCTTCCCCTCCTCTCTCCATTTCTCTCTGTCCTATCCAACAATGACCACATCAGTAACAACAACAACAATAATAGTAACTACAATAAAAAAAAAAAAACAAGGGCAACAAAAGGAAATAAGTAAAAAATTTTTAAAATCTTTGAAAAATAAAAGCATGAAGTCCTGACTTCAATTCCTGTCCCCAGTGTATGTCAGAGTGGTGCTCTAGGTTATTGTCTCTCTAAATATCAAGTAAATAAATATTTTTTAAAATCTTTAATAAAATCATGATTTTTTTCATATTCACTTTTGTTGCCCTTGTAGTTATTATTGTTGTTGTTATTGATTTTGTTGTTGGATAGGACAGAGATCATGATCATGATTTCTGTAGAAGTCTGCATATGCCTTCTTTCAAGGTTCAGCCATAACATAACTGTAGCCCTCAGTGATATAATGAGTGTCCCAACAATGTGAAATCCAACCATGTGAACAGAAGGCCATACACCTAAGACTTGTCAAAGCAATGGAAACCATAGTTATTCCCAGTATCAGTGCCTTTCCAGGAGGAAGGGAAAATATGATATATCCTTATTTAGATCCAATTTATATATTGGGTAATATTGATACTTGTGGTTAGTTTTGTACTACTAAAACTTATATGTGATGTTCTTACTACTTTTTCTTCCACAGAAACTTTATACAGTATGTGATGTCGCTCTGTGTGTTATAAATAGTAAAAGTGCTTTGTGCAATGCAGATTCACCAAAGGATCCAGTGCTTCCTATGAAATTTTTTACACAACCTGAAAAGGTAACTTCTTTCACTCATTTTCCTACCAAAGTAAACTAATTGAAGTTTTAGTTACCATCAGCCCTAATAGCAGTTATTAGATTATCTTGACTTACAAGATAAATCAAGTCTATAAAAGAATTAGGGGAGGGGGCAAGCAGTAGTGCAGTGGGTTAAGCACACACGGCACTAAGCGCAAGGACTGGAGTCAAGGATCCTGGTTTGAGACCCTGGCTCCCCACCTGCAAGGGGGTGGCTTGACTACCGGTGAGTCAGGTTTGTAGGTGTTATCTTTCTCTCCCCCTCTCAGTCTTCCCATCCTCTCTCGATTTCTCTGTGTCCTATCCAACAGCAACAACAAGGGCAACAACAAGAACAATAAAAATGGGGAAAATGGCCTCCAGGAGCAGTAGATTCGTAGTGCAGGCACCGAGCCCCAGCAATAACTGAAGGCAAAAAAAGAATTAGATGGTCTGAAAATTCTGAACAATACCTTTCTCAGACTTGACAGGGGTACAGCCTAGGTTGTGGTGTCCTGACTAGAGCATTGGACTTAGAATAATGAGTTCCTGGACGCAGGCAACACCTGGTTGACTGCACATATTACTATGGGAAAGAACCTGGATTCAAGCCCACAGTCCCCATGTGCAGATGGGAAAGCTTGAACAGTGGTGATGCAGTATTGCAAGTGTATCTTTATCTTCCCTTCGTCCTATCACATTAAATAATAAATCTTTAAAAGAAAAGAAAATAATGAAATTTTAATTCTCTCCCCCTCCTCCTTTTTCTTTCGACATTTATTACATACAAAAGAAAGTTTCACATGACCAAGAGAAGCAGAAATGAGCCAAAGCTCCACACCAATACATGCAGTGAGTACCAGGGATCGTACCCACAAACCTTAAAGATGCAAACTGAACACACTACCAATTGAGTTATTTCCTGGACACTCTTATCTTTAGCTTATGAAATAAGTATTTTTCCCCCCAACAGTAGGCCTAACTCATGGGGCAAGGTTCTCAGATAATTTAACTTGCACATGCCCCAGCCTCATACCTTTCCCAGCACCACCACTATTGGGAATTCCATATCATCAGGTGACCCTCCAGTACTGTGGTATCTCCTCTGTCTATATCTGAATGAAAGCCTGAGAAAGGTGTTATGCTTGCATGAGACCACAGCTTCATGGCCTGGGGGTGAAGGGAGCTACACACACTCACATATTTTAAAACCTAAAAATATGCTTTGGGAGTAAAGATAGATAGCATACTGGTTATGCAAAGAGTCTCTCATGCCTGAGGCTCTTGTACCACCAGAAGCTGGAACTGAACAGTGTAAAAAAAAATAAATAATAATAGGGGGCCGGTGGTAGCTCAGCAGGTTAAACGCACATGGCACACAGCACAAGGACTGGTGTAAGGCCAGTTCAAGGCCCCGGCTCCCCACCTGTGGGGGGGAGTCGCTTCACAAGCAGTGAAGCAGGTCTGCAGGTGTCTTTCTCTCCCCCTCTCTGTCTTCCCCTCCTATCTTGATTTCCCTCTGTTCTATCCAACAACAGTAACTAACAACAACAATGATAAACAACAAGGGCAACAAAAGGGAAAAAATAGCTTCCAGGAGCAGTGGATTCGTAGTGCAGGCATTGAGTCCACTGATAACCCTGATGGCAAATTAAAAAATAATAATAACTATAATAATAGTGGTCTAGGAGGTGGCGTAGTGGATAAAGCATTAGACTCTGAAGCATGAGGTCCTGAGTTCAACCCCCAACCACACACGTATCAGAATGATTCTGGTTCTTTTTCTCTTCTCTTTCTCATGAATAAATAAATTACTGAAATAATAAATGCTAAAAATAAGATTTGGAACTATGTTAAAAAAATTATAGGAATAAAGATACTTTGTCTTTTTATCTACTATTATATATAGATTGAGACAGGAGGGAGAGAAAAAGAGAGAGACCTGGAACATTGTTCCACCACTTATGAAACATCTACCAGCAATGGGGTCCAGGGATTTGAGCCTGTCCTTCCACATAGTAACATGAGCACTGTCCTAGGTGTGCCTTGCCTCTCAATTTAAAATGAATTTAAATTTACATTGTGATTGACTCAGGGCTGTTATGACTAGAATAGTTCCTGGTCAAAATCTTCATACAGTGGTGATCCAATCACCAAGAATTAAATTATCATTTTAAAAAAGTTGAATTGCCCTTGTTTCTATACCTAATTTTGGTTGTCCCTTACTTGGTGTGTGAAATAAGTTTTTTGCCTTCTTGATAATAACTTAGGTTCTGTTAGTTGTTAGTTAAGATTCTTTCATTACAAATGGGAGTTTCATGTGAGAGACATGCGAGTGTGGGAGCAGGTAAGAGTACCACTCTTGTACATGTAGTTCCTGACATAGAGCCACAAACCCAGGCATGCACTCTATCACTTGAAAAGTATCACTTTTCCCTAGTTCCTTTCCCTTTTTCCTTTTTTTTTTATTTATTTTTTTTTTACATTTATTTATTTTCACTTTTGCTGTCCCTGTTGTTTATCGTTGCTGTTATTATTGCTGTCATCATTGCTGGACAGGACAGAGGGGGGTGAGAAAGACACCTGCAGACCTGCTTCACCGCCTGTGAAGCGACTCCCCTGCAGGTGGGGAGCTGGGGGGCTCGAACCGGGATCCTTACACCAGCCCTTGCAATTCGCGCCACCTGTGCTTAACCTGGTGAGCTACTAACCCTTTCCCTTTTCTCATGAAGAAACTTTCCTCATTTCCTTTTCTACTATGTAGGTTTTAATTTGGTATAAATTTAGACAGTTAAAGATTAGGTAAATTAAGATAACAATTGAGGCAATAATTTTTTTTCATTTATTAAATATTTATTTTAAGGAAACACTCATCACCATAACTAATTTTGATTCAATATAAATTGGTGGCAAGTTCATTTATTAATTTGTCCAGTTTTCACTGACATATTATAAAGTTCTTGTTAGAAATGAAGGGAATTGGGAGTCAGGCAGGTTAAGTGCACATGACACAAAGCACAAGGACTGGGGTAAAGATCCTGGTTTGAGCCCCTGGCTCCCCACCTGCAGGGGAGTCACTTCACAGGCGGTGAAGCAGATCTGCAGGTGTCTATCTTTCTCTCCCCCTCTGTCTTCCCCTCCTCTTTCCATATCTCTCTGTCCTATCCAACAATGACGACATCAATAACAATAATAATGGCCACAACAATGATAAAACAAGGTGGAAAAAAGATTTAAAAAAAAAGAAATATTAGAAATGAAGGGAATTGGTTTAAAGATTATCAATCATCAGGAGGTGATTCATTTTCTTTTTTTCTTCATTTTTAAAAAAAAATATTCCCTTTTGTTGCCCTTATTGTTTTATTGTTGTTATTGATGTCATCAATGTTGGATAGGACAGAGAGAATGGACAGAGGAGGGGAAGACGGGTACAGAAAGATAGATACTGGGGCTCGGTGCCTGCGCTACAAATCCACTGCTCCTAAAGGCCGTTTCGCCCCTTTTTGTTGTCGTTGTCGGTAGGACAGAGAAATCTAGAGAGGGGAGAGAGAAAGACACCTGCAGACCTGCTTCACCGCTCTTTACAGCAGCGTGCTGACCTGGTGTAGTGTCTCTGCATATGGGCTCTGAGGCAGATAGAGCTTCAGGTTCAAACCACATTCTCACCGGTAGCCAGTGGTTCACCCCTCTGGGGGAAGAAGAAAAAAAAAAAGAATCTCTTTACATGACCATTATGCTAAATACCATCATCCACTTTAGACTGTTTTCCACAGGGGTTGGTCCAATTTGCACTCCTACCAATGATATAGAAAGGTTTCTTTTTCCCACACCTTTGCTAACATTTGTTGTTACTGTATGAAATTCTCATGGTTGTTGTCTTTGCATTTCGCTTACAATTAATAACTGAGCTTTTTTTTTTTTTTTAATCTGTTGGCCCTTTGTATCTCTTTTGGTGAAGATTCCGTTTATAATCCCTTTTTTTTTAATTTCTTATTGGGGAATTAGTGTTTTACATTCGATAGTAACCCTCCCATTTTTTAATTTGTTTTTTATTATCTTTATTTTTTGGATAAAGATAGCCAGGAATCATGAGCATGGGGAAAATAGAGACACCTGCAGAGACACCTGCAGCCCTGCTTCACCACTTGTGAAGCGTTCCCCTTGCAGGTTGGCACCAGGGGCTTGAACCTGGGTTGAAGTTAGTTTTTTTTTTTTTTCTGAGTAATGAATATTTATGAGAAAGATGGGTGAGTGGGGATGAGAGAGAACTAGACATCATTTTGGTGCATGTGCTGCCAGGGAACGAACTCACTAACTCATGCTTAAGAACCTAATGCCTTATCCACTGTGCCACCACCCAGACCAGTGAGTAGTAATTCTTTTTTTTTTTTTAATATATTTATTTATTCCCTTCTGTTGCCCTTGTTTTTTTATTGTTGTTGTTGTTGTTATTAATGTCATTGTTGGATAGGACAGAGAGAAATGGAGAGAGGAGGGGAAGACAGAGGGGGAGAGAAAGACACCTGCAGACCTGCTTCACTGCCTGTGAAGCGACTCCCCTGCGGGTGGGGAGCTGGGGGCTCGAACCGGGATCCTTATGCTGGTCCTTGCCCTTTGCACCACATGCACTTACCCGCTGCACTACTGCCCGACTCCTGTGAATTCTTTTTAAATGTTAGTTATCAACCCTTTGTCTGATGTGTGGCTTGTAAAGGTTTTCTCCCATTCTATAGAGATTCTTTCTGTTTGGGGCCTGGTTCCTGTTGCTGTGCAGAAACTTTTCAACTTGATGTAGTCCCATTGGTTTATTTTTGCTTTTGTTTTCTGTGTAATTGGATCTGAGTCCTCAAAGTTGTTTTTAAAGCTGACATCAGAGAGTTCTGGAAATGTTTTCTTCTAGTTATTTCATAGTTTCTGGTTTAATATCCGTATCTTTGATCCATCTGGAGTTTACTTTTGTGCATGGTCAAATGTAGGGGTCTGGTTTAATTCTGCCATTAGTAGGTGTGGAAACTTTATTGCATAGAGACGTCAAGAGGTGAGGAGGAGAGAGGGAGAGAGACAGACACTTGCAGCCCTGCAGCACTGCTCAGGATGCTTTCCCTCTTCAGGTAGGGACCAGAGGCTTGAATCTGGGTCCTTGTGCCTAGTAATATGTGCTCTCAAAGTGGTGCTCCATTGCCTGGCCCCTATTTATTTATTTATTTATTTATTTATTTATTTACTTTTGATAGTTGATTTGGATTATTTTTTTTATTTTGCAATTTGTCTAACAATTAGAGAGAGAGCAAACACCAGACCATCATAATGCACATGCAATGCCATCAGTTTCAGAGTCAGTCATCATATCCATTGCTCCACCACCCAGATATCAAGGTTTAATTTTAATACTAGACTTTTAGTATAATTAATTGAATGCAATTTGATCATTTGATGAATCAGCATGTATGTCAATTCAAATGTAATTAATATTATAAGGTACAATCCCTGAAATGTTTAATAATATGTATGTTCACTTACATTGTTCTTTTTTTAAATATATATAGGACTTCTCTAATGATAAGAGTTATATTTCAGAAGAAACCAGAGTACTTCTCTTAACCGGAAAGGTATTACTTTATATGCCTTTTATGAAAATTTTGAATTTTTTTGTCTTATATATTATTTAATCTATCACTAAGTATAATCTTGTGCTCCCTAGATTTTATCATGCTTCCTAGATTCTATTATTCTGGGTCTTAAAGATTGTGTTCTGGGGGGTTCAGGTGGTAGCACAGCGGGTTAAGCGCACATGGCACAAAACACAAGGACCAAGGCTTCTGGTTTGAGCTCCAGGCTCCCTATCTGCAGGGAAGTCACTTCATGAGCAGTGAAGCAGGTATACAGGTGTCTTATCTTTTCTTCCCCACTCTATCTTCCCCTCCTCTCTCCATTTCTCTCTGTCCTATCCAACAATGACAACATCAATAACTATAGCAATAAAACAAGGGCCACAAAAGGAAATAAATAAATAAATAAATAAATAAATGAATGAATAAATGAATGAATGAATGAATAAATAAATAGAAATGGGGGGGAGAAAGATAGACACCTGCAGACCTGCTTTACTGGCTGTGAAGCAACACCCCTGCAGGTGGGGAGCCAGGGACTCAAACTGGGGTTCTTACACTGGTCCTTTTGCTTTATGCCATCTGTGCTTAACCTGCTGTGCTACCGCCCGACTCCTGACAGTGTATATTCTTTTTTTTTTTTTTTTTTTTTACCAGAGCACTGATCAGCTCTGGTTTATGGTGGTGCAGGGGATTGAACCTGGGACTTCAAAGCCTCAGGCATGACAGTCTTGTTTGCATAACCATTATGCTATCTACCCCTGCCTGACAATGTATATTCTTTTTTTTTTAACTCTTTTTTTAAGATTTTATTTATTTATAAGAAAGATAGGAGGACAGAGAAAGAACCAGACATCACTCTGGCACATGTGCTGCCGAGGATCGAACTCAGGACCTCATGCTTGTGAGTCCAAAGCTTTACAACTGCGCCACCTCCCGGACCACGACCATGTATATTCTTAAGTTATGTGACATCTAAAAGTGCAAGAGGAGGGAGTCGGGTGGTGGCGCATCGGGTTAAGTGCACGTGTCACAAAGCGCAAGGACCAGCATAAGGATCCTGGTTCGAGCTCCCGGCTCCCCACCTACAGGGGAGTCACTTCACAGGTGGTGAAGCAGGTCTGCAGGTATCTATCTTTCTCTCCCCCTCTCTGTCTTCCCCTCCTCTCTCCATTTCTCTCTGTTCTGTCCAACAACAACTACATCAGTAATAACTACAGCAATAAAACAACAAGGGCAACAAAAGGGAATAAAGAAATATTAATAAAAAATCTTTAAAAAAAATAAAATAAAAGTGCAAGAGGAAACTGATTTTTTATAAGCATTATTTAAACTATCAGTAAATACATTTAATTGCTTGTGGAATACTTTATTAATGTCTTCATTTTTATTCATTAATGTATTAAGTTTTTGTTTTTATTGAACATTTATTAAAGATTTCTTAGTTACTAATATAAGTAATGCTGTGAGCTTGTATTTATATCCAAACACAGTTTTTTAAATTTATTGGGGGATTAATGTTTTTTGTTTTGTGTTTAAGAAAAATTTGTACACGAGGGGAGCGATTAATAGTTTGTACATGCATAACATTTCTCAGTTTTCCATATAACAATACAATCCCCACTAGATCTTCTGCCATCATGTTCCAGGACCTGAACCCTCTCCCCTCCCCACCCCAGAGTCTTTTACTTCAGTATAGAATACACCAACTCCAGTTCAAGTTCTCCTTAGTGTCGAACACAATTTTATAGAATTTCTTGTTTAGGATTTAACCTATCAAAGTAACACTTCCTTGACTTAGACTAACTTCTGTGTATCTAAATTAATATATATTCCCTTCAATATAGTGTAAACTAACATGTGTTTTAATTTTTAGCCAAAACCTACTGGAGTGCTAGGTGCAGTAAACAAGCCTTTATCAGCAACAGGAAGGAAACCATATGTTAGAAGCACTGGAGCTGAGACTGGAAGCAATATTAATGTAAATTCAGAACTGAACCCTTCAGCTGGAAATCGAACAAGGCAATATTTTTCTTCATTTGTTTCTATTAACTATCACTTATTTCTTAGCTCATCTTTTAATCTCTTTACTTTGGTCTTAAAACACAAAAATGGAAATGTTTTGGTACAAAGTAACAGTTTACTTAATTTTGGTATAATTGATGATGCTTTTCATACTCTAGATTTTGAAATTTAGTGTTCTGAATGTAGAATAGTCAAAGGAAAGAAATAATTTTTACTATGACCTTTTTTTTTTTTAAGAATTTATTTATTCATGAGAAAGGAGGAGGGAAGAACCATATATCACTCTGGTACATGTGCTGCCAGGGATCAAAATTGGGACTTTATGGTTGAGAATTCAATGGTTTATCCACTGTGCCACCTCTTGGACCACTTTTTGTGTGTGTGTGTGTGTGTTTTCTCTCCCTTTTTTTTTTTAGTATTTATTTATGCCTTTATGTTGCCCTTGTTTTATTGTTGTAGTTATTATTAATGTCATTGTTGTTGGATAGAACAGAGAGAAATTGAGAGAAAGGGGAAGACAGAGGGAGAGAGAAAGTTAGACACCTGCTTCCCCGCTTGTGAAGTGACCCCACTGCAAGTTGGGATCGGGGGGCTCAAACTGAGATCCTTACGTGGGCCCTTGCGCTTTGCACCACCTGCGCTTAACCCTCTGTGCTATTGCCCGACTCCCCCTATGGCCAGTTTTATGGAAATGAATACCTATGTCTTATAAGAGTAAAGTGTATATGTAAAATATCATATTTTGATATATTACACACAGATTTCTACCACAGACTAGAGAGATAGCATAACCTTAATAAGTGGCCCATGAGGTGAGTCATTAATAAAGTATTGATCGAGCCCCCGGCTCCCCACCTACAGGGGAGTCACTTCACAGGCGGTGAAGCAGGTCTGCGGGTGTCTATCTTTCTCTCCCCCTCTCTGTATCTTCCCCTCTTCTCTCCATTTCTCTCTGTCCTATCCAGCAACAATGACGACAATAATAACTACAACAAAAAAACAAGGGCAACAAAAAGGGGAAATAAATATTAAAAAAATAAAGTATTGAACTCTTCTAATTTTGATCCCCAGCATTACATGCACCAGAAATGACACTCTATTTTTTCTCTCTCTCTCATAAATAAAGGGGGGAACAAATTATGCAGAAGACATCATGCCACATGTCCAGCAGTCCTGCATTCATTTTCTGGTATAACTATAAACCAGAAATGAGCAGTGTTTAGTTAGGGGGGGGAGGAAGACCACAGCACCATTTTGGTACATGCAAATGTCAGGTGTGGAATTCAGGATCTCTTTTTTTTCGCTTTTGATGTATTAGAGATTGGTTTACAAGATGATAAATCACAGGGTTAGGATGGGGGGATAGTATAATGGTTATGCAAAGAGACTCTCATGCCTGAGACTGAAGTCCCAGGTTGAATCCCAAGTAACACCATAAGCCAGAGCTGAGCAGTGCTCTGGTAAAATAAAATAATGTAGGGAGTCAGGTAGTAGCTCAGTGGGTTAAGCACACGTGGTGCCAAGCGCAGGGATCGGTATAAGGATCCTGGTTCTAGCCCCGGCTCCCCACCTGGAGGAGAGTTGCTTCACAGGCAGTGAAGCATGTCTGCAGGTGTCTGTCTTTCTCTCCCCCTCCCTGTCTTCCCCTCCTCTCTCCATTTCTCTCTGTCCTATCTAACAACGACGACATCAATAACAACAATAAAATGGGCAACAACAGGGAAAATAAAAGGGAAAAAATGGGAAAAATGGTCTCCAGGAGCAGTGGATCCATAGTGCTGGCACCAAGCCCCAGTTATAACACCTGAAGGCAAAAAAATAAAATAATATACTTTTAATTTAAAAAAAAGAAAAGGATTGCACAGTTATAGTTCCATATCAGGTTCTGTAATATCCCTCTCCCCACTTGGGCAACAGAAGGGAATAAATAAATTTTTCTTTTTTTTAAGTGGTGAAGCAAGTCTGCAGGTCTCTTACCTTTCTCCCTGTCCCTTCTAAATTTCTCTCTGTCCTATCTATAAAGCAAAGCGAAGAAAGGAGGGAAAAAAGGAAAAACGGCCACCAGGAGCACTGGGTCATCATGCAGAAGATATGGAGCCCTAGCAACAACCCCGATGGCAGTTACAAAAATTGGAATCATATTGGCCAGCAGTTAGGGGATGGCCACTGGGCGGTGGTAGATGAGTGACTAGAAAATTTAATTCCTGTGGTCCGGGAGGTGGTGCAGTGGATAAAGCATCAGACTCTGAAGCATGAGGTCCTGAGTTCATTTCACGGCAGGGCATGTACCAGAATTATATCTGGCTCTTTCTCTCTCCTCCTATGTTTCTCATTGATAAATAAATAAAATCTTTTAAAAAAATAAAAAAAGAAAATTGAATTCACTATTTCTTGTGCATAAGTGTTGCTCTGGTTCTCTTACCTCTCTCGTATCAATAGGGAAATAAAATAACTTTTTAGAAATAGAAATCAATATCATAATAAAGCAGTAGTTTACCACAAATTAGAATCTTGTTGACATTATTCTTAGTGAAGTTTCTAAACCAGCCTGAGCCTGTTTCTATATTAGTATAGTAAAATAGTAAATTTTCCATTCTTATGATGAAATAAACTTTGGTACATTCAATAGGGAACAGAATGCAGAGGCAGCTGAAACTGGAGTTAGCGAAAATGAAGAAAACCCCGTGAGAATTATTTCGGTCACACCTGTGAAGAATATTGACCCAGTAAAGAATAAGGTAAAGTTTGGGGGATGGGTGCTAGAGCACTTGGCTGAGCACATGCGCTGCAGGGCACAGGGGTCTGCAGGTGCCTTTCTCCCTGTCTTCCTTCCCCTCTCAAATATCTCCTCTCTCCAAAAAAATAAATAAGTTTTTTTTTTTAATTGGGGAATTAATGTTTTACATTCAACAGTAAATACAATGCTTTGTACATGCAGAACATTCCCCAGTTTCCCATATAACAATCCAACCCCCACTAACTATGAACCTTACATGCCTGAGGCTCCTGTCTACAAACATGATAAGCCAGAGCTGATCAGTGCTCTGGTTTCGGGGGGGGGGGGTGGCACACCTGTTTAAGCACACACATCAGTGTGCAAGGACCCAGGTCCAAGCCCCTGGTCCTTACCTGTAGGGAAGCTTCATGAGTGATGAAGCAGAGCTGCAAGTGTCTCTTACCCTAGCCCTCTTCCCTCTCAGTTTCTATTTTTTTTTCTTTTTACACCAGTACCAGAGCACTGTTCGGCTCTGGCTTTTGATGGCATGGGGGCTTGAACAAACTTTGGAGCCTCAGGAATGAGACTCTTTTTGCATAACCATTTTGCTAGCTGCCCCTGCCCCCCTGCCCCAGCATGATCATTTCTTCTCAGGGTCTGATCAGAAAACTAGTATATAAGGAGTCAGGCAATAGTTCACCCTGCACAATAAATACTTTACCAAAAGAAGCTCCACTAACAGTCTATCAGTAAGTACTGTGATGTATCTGCTTTCTGCATCTTTTTCCCGGGGATTTGTGTTAACTTAGTTGTTCGTACTCTTTCAGGAGATTAATTCTGATCAGGCTACCCAAGGCAGCATCAGCACTGACAGGGGAAAGAAGCGAACAGTAACTGCAGCTGGTACAGAGAACATTCAAAAAAAAGCAGATGAGAAAATCGATGAATCAGGACCACCAACCCCTTCAAAACCCAGGAGAGGACGTCGACCCAAGTCTGAAACTCAGGGCAACACAACCAAAAATGATGATGTAAATAAACCCCTTAGCAAGGGAAGAAAGAGAGCTGCAGGTGGTCAGGAAAGCCCTGGGAGTTTGGAAGGAGGGAATGCCAAAGCACCTAAACTGCAAGATGGAGCCAAAAAGGCAGCACCAGCAGAGAGACAGATTGACTTACAAAGGTAATATGCACCATTGTTTTGACCTTCGTCATTTATCATCATAGTGGGAGTTTTAGACACGTGTACTTATTCTGGGAGAAATGAAAAGAGCAAAAATGCGCAATGCTGGGGGTTGAACTCACAACCTTTTGTATTATTTAAGTTGGTCATTTCCACCTCCTGAACTGTTGGACTCTTTTTTTTTTTTTTTTTAACCCTATCACTGATCAGTTCTGGTTTATGGTTGTGCGGGGGGATTGAACCTGAGACTTCGGGAGCCTCAGATATGAGTGTCTGCATAACCATAATGCTGTCTATCCTCACCCTGGACTGCTGAACTTTAAATGTAGACATTTTAAAAAATTTTATTTATTGGGTGAGGGAGATAGCATAATAGTTATGCAAAAGACTTTCATGCCTGAGGTCTAAGGTTCCAGGTTCGATTCCCAGCTAGTACTACCATAAGCTTGGTTTTATAGTGCTCTGACAGGAAAAATATATTTTTAAAAATTCTGTTTGATTGATTGTTGTGTTTATTAGTGAGAGAACCAGACTGTCATTTGACATATATAATCCTGGGGTTCAAACTCAGAAACTTAAACTCACACGTCAGAGGTTCGAGGCACAGCAGACATTCATTGTCACTGTGTTCCATTCACCTAAGCATTTGACAGTAAAAATCACCCCTGTATTTTTTTTTAATATTTATTTATTCCCTTTTGTTGTCTTTGTTTTATTTTTGTAGTTATTACTATTGTTACTGATGTCGTTGTTGGATAGGACAGAGAGAAATGGAGAGAGGAGGGGAAGACGGGGAGAAAAAGACACCTGCAGACCTGCTTCACTGCCTTGAAGCTACACTTCTACAGGTGGGAAGCCAGGGCTCGAACAGGGATCATTGTGCTGGTCCTGTGCTTTGCACCATGTGCACTTAACCGGCTGTGCTACCGCCCAACTCTCCCACCCCTGTATTTCTTAACTGGGTCACAATGGTTTGTTTTAAATATCTTACTTATGAATGAGAAAGATACGAGGAGAGAAAGGGCCAGACATCACTCTGGCACATGCGCTGCCGTGGACTGAACTCAGGGCCTCGTGCTTGAGAGGCCAGCACTTTATCCACTGTGCCATCTCCTGGACCAATTTTTATTTTATTTTATTGCCACCAGTGTTGTTACTAACAGTAACAACACGGACAACAACAACAAAAAGGAGGGTCAGGCAGTAGCACAGCGGGTTAAGCACACATGACGCAAAGCACAAGAACCACGTAAATACCCCAGTTTGAGCGCCCGGCTCCCCACCTGTAGGGGAGTCGCTTCACAAGCGGTGAAACAGTGCTGCAGCTGTCTTTCTCCCCCTCTCTCTGTCTTCCCCTCCTCTCTCCATTTCTCTCTGTCCTATCCAACAACAATGACATCAATAACAACAATAAAAAACAAGGGCTACAAAAGGGAAAATAATGAAAAAAATTAAAGAAAAATCTATTTAAAAAAGGGGGGGAGCAGTGGATTCTTCGTGCAGGCACTAAGCCGCGGTGATAACCCTGGAGACAAAAATTAAAAGAGGGAGAGAGAAAGGCACCTGCAGAGCTACTTCAGTGCTCAGGAAACTTCCCCCTGCAGGTGGGAACCAGGGCTTGGACACAGATCCTCATACATGGTAACTTGTGTGCTCTACTGGTTTGCCTCCCGTACTGGTTAATCCTTAATTAAAGTACAGTGTTTGGGGTGGGGGTAGATAGCAGAATGGTTGTGCAGATAGACTCTTCATTACCTGAGGCCCTGAAGTCTCAGATTCAGTCCTTCCAAACTACCATAAGCCATAGCTGATTAGTTTTCTGGTAAAGACACTTTTTTTAAAAAATATAATTTTTAATTGTGTACTAGCAAGAACAGTGTTATCCTTTGCTTGCTCTCCTTCACTGGTTTACATGATGTGAAATGGCTACTGCTTTTTTGGTCAGCTAGGGAAAGAACCACAGCATGGAAACATCCCCCAGTGAGGCGGATGCTAGACTTGAGCCAGGGTCACATACATGACAAAGCAAGATAGGTGAGCTATCTTGCCAGCACTAAAAGGCTACCTTTCAAACACAAGGAAAAAATAGACACACAGGGCCAGCTAAATAGCCCACCTGAGTAGCACCCCTTTTTACTGTGTGTGTAACTGGATTCAAGCCCAGCCTCCAATCATATTGAGGATGCTTTGGTCCTGAGATTTTGCTCAGTGAAAAAGTCAGCCTGGTGCAAGGAAACACCAACAGTGACAAAATGAAGTTAGGAAACATCGAACAGATACATCCTACACTTTGGATTCCTGTTATTACACCCCATCACCTGTCATGCATAGTGTTTCTGTGTGTTGCCATGGATTTGAACCCAGCTCCTTGTATCTAGACTGAATGAGTTATCTCCTGGTCCGACAGTCAACTCTTATTTCTCTCTCTCTCTCTCTTTCTTTCAATTTCTTTCTTTTTTTAAATTTATTTCTTTATTGGGGAATTAATGTTTTACATTCAACAGTAAATACAATAGTTTGTACATGCATAACATTCCCCAGTTTCCCATTTAACAATACAACCCCCACTATGTCATTTATCATCCTTCATGGACCTGTATTCTCCCCACCCACCCACCCCAGAGTCTTTTACTTGGGTGCAATATGCCAATTCCATTTCAGGTTCTGCTTCTGTTTTCTTTTCTGATCTTGTTTTTCAACTTCTGCCTGAGAGTGAGATCATCCCATATTCATCCTTCTGTTTCCGAATTACTTCACTCAACATGATTTTTTCAAGGTCCATCCAGGATCGGCTGAAAACGGTGAAGTCACCATTTTTTACAGCTGAGTAGTATTGCATTGTGTATATATACCACAACTTGCTCAGCCACTCATATGTTGTTGGACACCTGGGTTGTTTCCAGGTTTTGGCTATTACAAATTGTGCTGCCAAAAACATATGTGTACACAGATCTTTTTGGATGGATGTGTTGGGTTCCTTAGGATATATCCCCAGGAGAGGAATTGCAGGGTCATAGGGTAGGTCCATTTCTAGCCTTCTGAGAGTTCTCCAGACTGTTCTCCAAGAGGTTGGACCAGTTGACATTCCCACCAGCAATGTAGGAGGGTTCCTTTGACCCCACACCCTCTCCAACATTTGCTGCTGTTACCTTTTCTTTTTTTTTCCACTGATAGACAGTATAGAGCAGCATGTATGCTTTACTTTTTTTTTTGCCTCCAGGGTTATCACTGGGGCTTGGATCCACTGCTCCTGGAGGCCACTTTTCCCATCATGTTGCTCTTGCTGTTACCCTTGTTGTTGTCATTATTTTTTTTTTCTTTTTTATTTAAGAAAGGATTAATTAACAAAACCATAGGGTAGGAGGGATACAACCCCACACAATTCCCACCGCCCAATCTCCATATCCCACCCCCTCCCCCGATAGCTTTCCCATTCTCTATCCCTCTGGGAGCATGGACCCAGGGTCATTGTGGGTTGCAGAAGGTAGAAGGTCTGGCTTCTGTAATTGCTTCCCCGCTGAACATGGGCGTTGACTGCTCGGTCCATACTCCCAGTCTGCCTCTATCTTTCCCTAGTAGGGTGGGTCTCTGGGGAAGCTGAGCTCCAGGACACATTGATGGGGTCTTCAATCCAGGGAAGTCTGGCCGGCATCCTGATGACACCTGGAACCTGGTGACTGAAAAGAGAGTTAACATACAAAGCCAAACAAATTGTTGAGCAATCATGGACCCAAAGCTTGGAAAAGTGGAGAGGAAGTATTAGGGAGGTACTCACTGCAAACTCTAGTGTACTTCTGCTTTCTTACTTTGGTGCCATACTCCAAACTCAGTCAATTTCTGCTTTGCGTTTCTACTTCTTTTTTTTTTACATGCATAACATTCCCCAGATTCCCATTTAACAATACAACCCCCACTATTTCATTCATCATTTTTCATGGACCTGTATTCTCCCCACCCACCCCAGAGTCTTTTACTTTGGTGTAATACTCCAATTCCATTTCAGGTTTGACTTGTGTTTTCTTTTCTAATCTTGTTTTTCAACTTCGGCCTGAGAGTGAGATAATCCCGTATTCATCCTTCTGTTTCTGACTTATTTCACTCAACATGATTTTTTCAGGTCCATCCAAGATCGGCTGAAAACGGTGAAGTCACCATTTTTTACAGCTGAGTAGTATTCCATTGTGTATATATACCACAACTTGCTCAGCCACTCATCTGTTGTTGGACACCTGGGTTGCTTCCAGGTTTTGGCTATTACAAATTGTGCTGCCAAGAACATATGTGTACACAGATCTTTTTGGATGGCTGTTTTGGGTTCCTTAGGATATATCCCCAGGAGGGGAATTGCAGGGTCATAGGGTAGGTCCATTTCTAGCCTTTTGAGAGTTCTCCAAACTGTTCTCCACAGAGGTTGGACCAATTGACATTCCCACCAGCAGTGCAGGAGGGTTCCTTTGACCCCACACCCTCTCCAGCATTTGCTGCTGTTACCTTTTCTGATGTGTGACATTCTCACAGGAGTGAAGTGATATCTCATTGTTGTCTTGATTTGCATTTCTCTGACAATCAGAGACTTGGAGCATTTTTTCATGTGTTTCTCGGCCTTTTGGATCTCTTCTGTGGTGAATATTCTGTCCAAGTCCTCCCCCCATTTTTGGATGGGGTTATTTGTTGTCTTGTTGTTGAGTCTGGCAAGCTCTTTATATATGTTGGTTATTAAACTCTTATCTGATGTATGGCATGTAAAGATCTTCTCCCATTCTGTGAGGGGTCTCTTGATTTGAGTAGTGGTTTCTTTTGCTGTGAAGAAGCTTTTTAATTTGATGTAGTCCCATAGGTTTATACTTGCCTTAGTCTTCCTTGTAATTGGATTCGTTTCATTGAAAATGTCTTTAAAATTTATGCGGAAAAAGTTCTGCCAATATTTTCCTCTAAGTATCTGATAGTTTTTGGTCTAACATCCAAGTCCTTGATCCACTTGGAATTTACTTTTGTATTTGGTGAAATACAGTGATTCAGTTTCATTCTTCTGCATGTTTCAACCCATTGTTTCCAACACCATTTGTTGAAGAGACTCTGCTTCCCCCATATAATAGTCTGGGCCCCTTTGTTAAAGATTAGATGTCCATGCGTGTGGGGCCTCATTTCTGGGCTTTTAAAAGTCTTCCAGAAGATTGAAGACACTGGAATACTCCCTGCCAGCTTCTATGAAGCCAACATCACCCTGATACCAAAAGCAGACAGGGACACAACCAAAAAAGAAAACTACAGACCAATATCTCTGATGAACATAGATGCGAAAATATTGAACAAAATTCTAGCCAACCGGATACAGCAGTATATCAAAAACATTGTTCATCATGACCAAGTGGGGTTTATCCCAGGCATGCAAGGTTGGTTTAATATACGTAAGTCAATCAATGTGATCCACCACATCAACAAAAGCAAGACCAAAAACCACATGGTCATATCAATAGATGCAGAGAAAGCCTTTGACAAAATACAACATCCCTTTATGATCAAAACACTACAAAAAATAGGAATAGATGGAAAATTCCTGAAGATAGTGGAGTCTATATATAGCAAACCTACAGCCAACATCATACTCAGTGGTGAAAAACTGGAAGCATTTCCCCTCAGATCAGGTACTAGACAGGGATGCCCACTATCACCATTACTATTCAACATAGTGTTGGAAGTTCTTGCCATAGCAATCAGGCAGGAGCAAGGAATTAAAGGCATACAGATTGGAAGAGAAGAAGTCAAACTCTCCTTATTTGCAGATGACATGATAGTATACATGGGAAAACCTAAGGAATCCAGCAAGAAGCTTTTGGAAATCATCAGGCAATACAGTAATGTGAGTAATGTATCAGGCTATAAAATTAACATTCAAAAGTCAGTGGCATTCCTCTATGCAAACACTAAGTTAGAAGAAATTGAAATCCAGAAATCAGTTCCTTTTTCTATAGCAACAAAAACTATAAAATATCTAGGAATAAACCTAACCAAAGAAGTGAAAGACTTGTATACTGAAAATTATGAGTCACTACTCAAAGAAATTGAAAAAGACACAAAGAAGTGGAAAGATATTCCATGTTCATGGGTTGGAAGAATTAACATCATCAAAATGAATATATTACCCAGAGCCATCTACAAATTTAATGCTATCCCCATCAAGATCCCAAGCACATTTTTTAGGAGAATAGAAAAAATGCTACAAATGTTTATCTGGAACCAGAAAAGACCTAGAATTGCCAAAACGATCTTGAGAAAAAAGAACAGAACCGGAGGCATCACACTGCCAGATCTCAAACTGTATTATAGGGCCATTGTCATCAAAACTGCTTGGTACTGGAACATGAACAGACACACTGACCAGTGGAATAGAATTGAGAGCTGTTACCTTTTCTGATGTATGACATTCTCACAGGAGTGAAGTGATATCTCATTGTTGTCTTGATTTGCATTTCTCTGACAGTCAGAGACTTGGAGCATTTTTTCATGTGTTTCTCGGCCTTTTGGATCTCTTCTGTGGTGAATATTCTGTCCAAGTCCTCCCCCCATTTTTGGATGGGGTTATTTGTTGTCTTGTTGTTGAGTCTGGCAAGCTCTTTATATATGTTGGTTATTAAACTCTTGTCTGATGTATGGCATGTAAAGATCTTCTCCCATTCTGTGAGGGGTCTCTTGGTTTGGGTAGTGGTTTCTTTTGCTGTGAAGAAGCTTTTTAATTTGATGTAGTCCCATAGGTTTATACTTGCCTTAGTCTTCTTTGTAATTGGATTCGTTTCATTGAAAATGTCTTTAAAATTTATGTGGAAAAGAGTTCTGCCAATATTTTCCTCTAAGTATTTGACAGTTTGTGGTCTAACGTCCAAGTCCTTGATCCACTTGGAATTTACTTTTGTATTTGGTGAAATACAGTGATTCAGTTTCATTCATCTGCATGTTTCAACCCATTGTTTCCAACAGCCTTTGTTGAAGAGACTCTGCTTTCCCCATGTAATAGTCTGGGCCCCTTTGTCAAAGATTAGATGTCCATAGGTGTGGGGCCTCATTTCTGGGTTCTTAATTCTATTCCACTGGTCAGTGTGTCTGTTCATGTTCCAGTACCAAGCAGTTTTGATAACAATGGCCCTATAATACAGTTTGAAATCTGGGAGTGTGATGCCTCCGGTTCTGTTCTTTTTTCTCAGGATTGTTTTGGCAATTCTAGGTCTTTTCTGGTTCCAGATAAACATTTGTAGCATTTTTCTATTCTCCTAAAAAATGTGCTTGGGATCTTGATGGGGATAGCATTAAATTTGTAGATGGCTCTGGGTAATATATTCATTTTGATGATGTTAATTCTTCCAACCCATGAACATGGAATATCTTTCCACTTCTTTGTGTCTTTTTCAATTTCTTTGAGTAGTGACTCATAATTTTCAGTATACAAGTCTTTCACTTCTTTGGTTAGCTTTACTCCTAGATATTTTATTGTTTTTGTTGCTATAGTAAAAGGAACTGATTTCTGGATTTCAATTTCTTCTAACTTAGTGTTTGCATAGAGGAATGCCACTGACTTTTGAATGTTAATTTTGTAGCCTGACACCTTACTGTATTGCCTGATGATTTCCAAAAGCTTCTTGCTGGAGTCCTTAGGTTTTTCCATGTATATTATCATGTCATCTGCAAATAAGGAGAGTTTGACTTCTTCTCTTCCAATCTGTATGCCTTTAATTCCTTGCTCCTGCCTGATTGCTATGGCAAGAACTTCCAACACTATGTTGAATAGTAATGGTGATAGTGGGCAGCCCTGTCTAGTACCTGATCTGAGGGGAAATGCTTCCAGTTTTTCACCATTGAGTATGATGTTGGCTGTAGGTTTGCTATATATAGACTCCACTATCTTCAGGAATCTTCCATCTATTCCCATTTTTTGTAGTGTTTTGATCATAAAGGGATGTTGTATTTTGTCAAAGGCTTTCTCTGCATCTATTGATATGACCATGTGGTTTTTGGTCTTGCTTTTGTTGATGTGGTGGATCACATTGATTGATTTACATATATTAAACCAACCTTGCATGCCTGGGATAAACCCCACTTGGTCATGATGAACAATCTTTTTGATACACTGCTGTATCCAGTTGGCTAGAATTTTGTTCAGTATTTTCGCATCTATGTTCATCAGAGATATTGGTCTGTAGTTTTCTTTTTTGGTTGTATCCCTGTCTGCTTTTGGTATCAGGGTGATGTTGGCTTCATAGAAGCTGGCAGGGAGTATTCCAGTGTCTTCAATCTTCTGGAAGACTTTTAAAAGTAGAGGTATTAGTTCTTCTTTGAAGGTTTTGTAGAATTCATTTGTAAAACCATCTGGTCCAGGACTTTTATTTTTGGGGAGATTTTTGATAACTGTTACAATTTCATTAGCTGTGATGGGCCTGTTCATGTTATCCACTTCCTCTTGACTTAGTTTTGGAAGTTGGTAGGTATCTAGGAAATCGTCCATTTCTTCCAGGTTCTCTAGCTTGGTGGCATATAGTTGTTCATAGAAGCCTCACATGATATGTTGAATTTCTGCGGTATCTGTTGTGATATCTCCTCTTTCATTTACTATCCGATTTATTTGGGTCTTCTCCCTTTTTTGTTTTGTGAGTCTGGCTAAAGGTTTTTGTTTACTCTTTCGAAGAACCAACATTTACTTTTGTTGATCTTTTGTATGGTTTTATTATTCTCAATGTTATTTATTTCTGCCCTAACTTTAGTGATTTCTGTCCTTCAGGTTGCTTTAGGGTTCCTTTGTTGTTGTTCTTCTAGGTCTTTAAGACGTGCAATCAGGCTGTTTATTTGTGCTTTTTCTTGTTTCCTAATGTATGCTTTTATAGCTATGAACTTCCCTCTTAGGACTGCTTTAGCTGTGTCCCAAAGATTTTGATAGCTTGTGTCTTCATTTTCACTGAACTCTCGAAACATTTTGATTTCTTCCTTTGATTTCCTCTTTGACCCAGAAGGTGTTAAGAAGTGTACTGTTGAGCTTCCACCTTTTGGCACTGTTACTAATCTTTTGTTAATTGTTAAGTGTTACTTTAATTCCACTGTGGTCTGAGAAGATGCTTGGGATGATTTCAATGCTCTTGAATTGGCTGATGCTGTCTTTGTGGCCTAACATATGGTCTATCCTTGAGAATGACCCATGTGGATTTGAGTAAAATGTGTATTCCAGTTTCTTGGGATGAATGACTCTGAAAATGTCCAATAGTTCTAGTTTATCTCTTCATTTAGCTCCCTTATGTCTTTATTGATTTTATGCCTGCATGATCTGTCAAGTTGAGAGAGTGGGGTATTGAAGTCCCCTACTATGATTGTGTTACTATTAATATATTGCTGTAGCTCTTTCAGTAGAAGCTTGATATATTTAGATGGCTTCTCATTGGGTGCATAGATGTTAATAATTGTTAAGTCCTCTTGATTGACGGATGCTCTGAGCATTAAGTAGTGTCCATTCCTATCTTTTTTAATCTTATCTATTTTAAAGTCTATCATGTCAGATATGAGAATAGCTGTTCCTGCCCTTTTTTGTGGGCCATTGGCTTGTATGATAGTTTTCCATCCTTTCACTTTAAGTCTGTGTTTGTCTTGTTGCGTTAGGTGGGTTTCCTGTAGACAGCATATTGTTGGGTTGTGTTTTCTGATCCATCTTCCTGCTCTGTGTCTTTTAATAGGTGAATTCAAGCCACTGACATTTATTGATATCAAAGATTGAAGATATTTTAACGCCATTCTTGTAGAGTTTGAGTGTTTTGATATATGTCCTATTTGTGGTGGTCTGATTGTTTATAGGAGACCTTTCAGAACTTCTTTCCAGTTAGGCTTGGTGATAGTTGATTCCTTCAACTGTTGCTTGTCTGAGAAGGTTTTGATGTCTCCATCTAGTCTGAATGAGAGTCTAGCAGGATATAGTATTCTTGGCTGAAAGCCTTTCTCATTGAGCACTAGATAGATATCTTGCTATTCTCTTCTGGCCTGTAGTGTTTGTATGGAGAAGTCTGCTGCTAATCTTATGGGTTTTCCTTTGTAGGTGACTCTTTGTTTTTCTCTTGCAGCCTTCAGGATCCTTTCTTTATCCTTATTCCTTTCCAATCTAAGTATGATATGTCTTGGTGTCTTTAGGTCTGGGTTAATTCTGTTTGGGACCCTCTGGGCTTCTTGAATCTTTATGTCTTTGATGTTGTCTAGACTAGAGAAATTTTCAGCTATTATGGCCTGGAAAATGCTTTCTTCCTCTCCTTCTCTTTCTTCCTCTGGTATGCCAATAAGGCGCATATTGTTTCTTTTGAAGTCATCCCATAGGACTCTGTTGTTGTTTTCAGCATCTCTTAATCTCTTTTTGAGATCTCTTACTTCTTTTTTAGTTGTCTCTTATTCATCCTCAATCTTGCTAATTCTGTCTTCAGCCTCATAGATTCTATTCTCTCTGCCCTCTACTGCTTTCTGGAGTTCATCTATTTTGTTGCCCTGCTCTGATACTGTTTTAGCTTGTTCAGCTAATTGCATTCTTAGCTCAGCAATTTCAGCTTTCAGCTCTCTAATAACCATGAGATAATTAGTATTTTCTTCCATGTTCTCATTTGTTGTTCCTGTATTTCTGATTATAATTTTTTCAAATTCTTTACTCCTGTTATTATTTCCTTAGCTAATGTTTGGATGCTGAACTCGTTATTTTGTGCTTCACCCTTTGGAGGACTTTTAGCTGGGCTCTTGTCCTGGTTCGATTCTCCAATATTTTTTCTTGTTGTTTTAACCATTTTATATATTATGTTATGAGTTCCCTTTATCAGTACTTTTCAAATTATTGATCACTATTGCCTGGATTCACTTGTGTCTAAGTAAGTTAATTAAAGGGCTCACAGTGGTGGAAGTTGACAGTTGTTTCAATAGTGTTTAAATCTCTGAGTTGGAGCTCCGTGGTTTAAAAGCCTCTTTTTTTTTTTTCTTCCCTGTAGGCTATGGGAGCCTGAGGTCTTTTAAACTATCAATAGGCTTAATCACTGACTCCTGACCAAGAGATAAAGCAGGGTGTGGCAGAGATAATCCAGTGGTTATGCAAAGAGACTTTCACAGCCCCTCAGCTATGCCACCGAGGTATAGGTCTTCTCCTGAGTTTCCTGGTTAAATCTCTGTCTCCTGGTGTCCCTCCCTGCCACTGCTCCAGATTCTGAGGGTAGTAGCAATGGAGACTCAGAGTTGCACTTGGTGAGTCTCTGGGGAGTCCTTTCCTCCCTTCAGCTGTCCCCTTGTTGTTGGAGCAGACTGGAGGTGGTGTCTCCACTGATAAACTGCTGAACTGTTAGCAGTCACTTAATCTCTCCTTAGGCTCCTCTCTCCTCTCTGTCACCAGCCACACGTATTTGTACTCACGGGTGATTTACTGGGTTCCTGTGGTCATTCTAGTCCTGTCTTGTTTCGGTCCCGGGTGGTCTCCTTTGGTATTCCTAGTTGATCCGGGAGAGGAGAGAAAGTGATCTCTCAATTTCTTTATTGGGGGTTTAAAGTTTCACAGTCAACAGTAAATACAATAATTTGTACATGCATAACATTTCTCAGTTTTCCACACAACAATACAACCCCCACTAGGTCCTCTGTTCCAGATGTCACAGCGTTGTTTTTTAAAATACCCCCTAATTTACCATCCCACTTTAAACATGTTGGTTTTTTGTGAGAATTTTTCTGGAAAAAAGTTAATTTAAACCAAAACAATATGAAATTTTTCAGAAACCACGTGCTTGGGAGTGATGGTGATTCACTTTGGGACATAGATTCACGCCCAGCAAGTTCTCACGATGATCTGGATCCTTTCAAAGTCTTTGAGAGCAGCCAGGGAGATGCTGAGGGCTCCGAGCTAGTAGATCTGCTTCAGGCAGCTTGGGGGGATTCACTGACATATTATTATTAAATGGTTTGAATAACGATTTGATACTCAGGAACATTAATTACCTACCCTTTTTTGAGCATTAGGAAACAATTCCTTTGCTATTTCTCTCAAGTTTAGAATTATTGAGGAAATACTCTTACTACTGGTTGATAAGGCTGAATAAAGATACAGGCCTGTGAGTCATTAATGCCTTTGCTCCTAAGTGGAACAACCATAGGCAAAGCAGAATATATTCCAAGCAAAATTGAATAAATCTAGACCGAACCCTATCTGCTCCATTCCCACCCCACCTACTACCATTATGTCTTCGATGAGTTTTTCTATCTCCCAAGGCAGACTTGGTGCAAGGAGGGGGAGGAGGAGAAAACAGCCCCCACCTGAAGAAGGATGTTTCAGAGCGGTGAAGCAGTGATGCAGGTGTCGCTCTCTCCCCCTTCCTCGCGATTTCTGTCTATACCCAATAAAATATTAAAATTAAAAAAGGAAAGTATCCCACTTCTCATACTTCCCTATATTAGGGTGTGTGTGTGTGTGTTTGTTAAAGAAATGTGTGTACTTATTTCAGAATTCAGAACTTATTTTGCTGTAGTGCCTAGTAATTTTTTTTTTTTATTTCTTCATTGGGGGATGTTTTACAGTTGACAGTAGATACAATAGTTTGTACATGCATAACATTTAATGCCTAGTAATTTTGAAAGTACAATCACTTAATGGTTAAAAATAAAGTTGCTGGGGGCCCGGTGGTGGCACACCTGGTTGTAACATGTGCAAGGACCTGGGTTTGAACCACCAGTTCCCACCTGCAGGAGGAAAGCTTCACAAGTGGTGAAGCAGTGCTGCAGGTGTCTCTCTGTCTCTCACCCTCTCTATTTTCCTCTCAATTTCTGACTGTCTCTATCCAATAAATAAGTAAAGATAGTAAATTAAATAATAATAATAATAATAAAGCTGCTGGGGAGTTGGGCAGCAGTACAGCGGGTTAAGCGCACGTGGCGCGAAGTGCAGGACCAGGAAAAGGATCCCAGTTCGAGCCCCTGGTTCCCCACCTGCAGGGGAGTCACTTCACAGGCGGTGAAACAGGTCTGCAGGTGTCTTTCTCTCCCTCTCTCTGTCTTCCCCTCCTCTCTCCATTTCTCTCTGTCCTATCCAACAATGATGACATCAATAACAACAATAAAACAAGGGCAACAAAGGGAATAAATAAATATTTAAAAAAATAATAATAAAGCTTCTGGGGCTGGGTGGTTGAATGCACAAGGACCCGTTTGAGCCCCCAGTCCCCGCCTACAGAGGGAGAGCTTTGCAAGTGGTAAAGCAGTACTGTAGGTGTCTCTCTATATGTCTCCCTCTCTATCACCCCTTCCCTTTCAATTTCTGGCAGTCTCTGTCCAGTAAATAAATAAAAATAATAATAAAGCTTCTTTGGCATTTATAATGTAGGTAAAGATTTCTAAACCAGGTTAAAAAATATCAGAAATGGATTCTGATTGTTGTTTTGCTTACCTATTGACTTTTTTTTTTTTTCCTAACCTTCTTTTCTTTTATTCCTGTCCACAAAGGTAAAAAGAAAACTGATTTGCAAAGGGATATAATGAAGACCAAACAGAAGCAGACTTCAGCTTCTGCATAAAGTTGGATTTACAGTGTCCCTGAACAGAAAATGGAGTCAACTTTATAATACACACTTTCTGCCTTGAAAACTGAAAGATACTATTCCTTTCCTTTCACACGACCCCAAGTCCTTTGGTGGAAATGTACAGCAGAAACTCTTGAGAAGCTAAAAGCAACTCGATTCTTACCCAAGCTCCCCTCCCCAGACTTTTCTTTTGAAAAAGTCAATAATTAAGCAAATTGCTTAACACTTGGTTCCAGTTCTTGCATATCTGGAGTTGAAAGGCCTAATGCACCATTAATGTCCATGCTGCAGTTTTTATTTCAAAGAAAGAAAAAGAATATCCTCGCACTGACACTGAGCGTTCATCAGGTTTAGTCCCAGGCATCTCCCCATGTCACACGAGGAGACATAATAGAAGTCTACTGAAGTGATTTGTTTAGAAAAGAGATCAGATTAAATATTTCTTTGTTTTTCCTTTTGGAAACTTTTATGTATAATTCTTTCTGCCTGTCTACTTTTCTGCAAAAATGAGATGTACAGATTTCAGTTCCCTGCTATGAAAAGTGATGTGGTGGCAATTTTATAAATGTTGCTTTCTGATTTTTATCAGAGTGAGAAAATAATTAAAGTTATTATTGATTTCCTATCACTTCATATTGTGATTTCCCTCCATTTTATCGTAATATAATTTGCAATAAATGTACATATTGTTTTGTTTCATAAAGCATATCACTTTAAAATGGTCTTTACTCCCTTAATTATGTTGGAATATTTGGAATTCTAAAGGAGTAAGGACTATCCATCATTTGATTTTATAATGTTTGTCACCGATTTTTATTATTGATGATGTAAAAAAAAACTTTTTTTTTTTTTTTTTTTTACAATAGTTGGACTTTGGCAGCTTTGTAAGGAAGATCTGGAGATGTTTAGGATTGCTATCAATTTTCAGCATTGTGCTATTGGAAAACAAGTGTTCTGCTTTTGTCCACCAGTCTAGGCTCATTTTTTTGTTTATTTTAGAAGACAACTGTTGCATCAATATATTGTTTCTTGGCATTGTTCAGCATAGGTGATGTGTACATTTTTGTGTACACATAATCATATTTAATTTTTTGCCTAAAATAAATGCTTCTAGATGTCAGATGGTAGTCTTTTTCAATCTTTACCCGGTTTTATTGTGAAGTTTTTTTTATTGTGAAAAGGGCTAAAGTCAAAGAATATGATTACAGTCAACTCTCCTTTATCTATATAAAGGAGACTTTGAATTTTGCAGTAAACTAAACTTATAATAAGGAAAGCCTATTGTAAGAGCTAACTCAAAAAGCTTGAGTTTGTCCTTTCTCATGGCCACAATTATAGCCTTTCTCATTCCCCTGTTCAGGCATTGTACGTAGTAGCCTAACGTGGGTTAGGTGATATTTGTACACATTTGTATAAGTTGATCTTGAAAGGCAGTAGTCTACGTGAGTGAAAACAGTTAACTGTTCAAGAAGAAAACAATTACATGTAAAATTTGCTGAGCGTAAATCTCATACATTCAGATAAAGAGTTGACTGTATATTGATTCTGAGTGAAAGATGGGTAATTGTTTTAAATACGAGACACCTTTAGGTAGCAAATGGTGATTAGGGAACAATGAATTCCAGTGATAAAAACGCAAGTTTTTAAAGGACAGCTCAAACCCTACTCTTCTTTTTAACCTTCATTTATTGGCTAGAGATAGCCAGAAGTCGAGAGGAAGGGGAAGATAGTGAGTTGGGGGGGAGACAAAGACACCTGCAGCACTGCTTTACCACTCAAAAAACTTTTGTCCTGCTGGTGGTGGGTATAGGCTTGAACTCTGATCCTTGCAACGTGTGCACTCAACTAGGTGCACCACCACCTGGTCCCAAAGCCTACTCTTCTTTATTGTCACTTAATCTCCCTTTTGAAGGAAAGTCTGAAATAATGCTTCCAGTATGCTAAATAGTATTTATGTATAAACATCTGGAAAGTTCCCCACCCTGTCTGTGGGCATTTTCTGTTTGGAAAGATTAAGTTCTCTTAGCATCAGACAACTTGCTGCTTAAGGCCACCAATAAGCATACCAGTAGGACTTTTTTGCTCTAAGTCCTTTAGTCAAACTGCTCAGCATCAGCTGGTTAGATCACCTACTGATAAGTCATTGAACGTAATGTAGCAGAAACATTTATTTCCCTTTGAGACTGCTTAATTTTTTTTCTTTCGTTCCTCACTGCTCCCATTAGACTTTTTTAGATAGAGACCGATAGCAGGATAGAGGGAAGACACCACAGATCTGAAGCTTCTGCCAGTGCAGTGGTGGCCAGCCTTGAACCTGGGTGACATGCATGGGTTTTTGCAAGAGAAGTTACTTTAAAAGTATTTGTTCCTCATATATAAATTACCCAATCACAGTTTTGTGATATGCAAGTGTCTGGCACTAAGGGAAGGGAGAGGAGGGTGACAGGTTAAGCTGAAGGGGAGGGGCTTGTGGAAGGGAAGTCTACAAATTTTCCCTTTGAAAACGGGGAAAGAAAAACTGCTTAGGAATTTGGTATTCATATCTCAGAGAACAACACGAAGTGCAGACTTATATTTGAGAATTAATTTTAAACCCTTTGTGTCTAGTTTGAAGCTTCTTGTATTTGTCTAAAACTACAAGCCAGAATTTTGTATCTCCTTTGATAAAAAAAAAAAAAAGTGTGGATAATGTAAAGTAGTTTTGCATATTCTTGTGCTGCACATGGGCTGAATTTTTAAAAAAAACAAACTTTTTTTAAGACTTGAAGCAGAACCTTGTAATTTGTGTAAATGACAAGTGTAAAATCCTACCATAAAGTGCTAAGAAATATGCATTGTTTCAAATAAAACCAAGAAATGCAGCATTATATAGTAGTGTGGCGACCTGAATGTTCACACCCTCGTGTCACAGCTGATAAAATGTTATGTTCTGTTTATATTTTAGTCTGCATATCCTCATGTAAAAGTAAAAAAAAAAAAGCCACTTCTTCATCCTGAGGATATATTCATATGACTCACATGCTGAGTGCATGAGGGGAAAAAAAAATAGATGATAAATTCTGGTGGATGGAGATTTGAGAAACTTAAGTTGTTTTGGGGGTTTTGTTTGTTTTTGTCTCCAGAATTATCACAGGGGCTTGGTGCCTGCACTACAAATCCACTACTCCTGTGGATATATATTTATTTTTTTGGATAGGACAGAAATTTGAGAGAGGAGGGGAAAGTAAGAGAGAAAGACGAACACATACAGGCCTGCTTCACTGCTTGTAAAGCAGCCCCTGCACGTGGAGAGCCAGGGTCCTTTGTACTTCATGCTATGTGCACTTAACCTGGTGCACCACCACCTGGCCCCCTTAATTTTTTTTTTTTTGCCTCCAGGGTTATTGCCTAATCCACTGCTCCTGGAGGCCATCCCCTCCCTTTTTTTTTTTTTTTTGTTACCCTGGTTGTTTTACCATTGCTGTGATTATTATTGTTATTGATGTCGTTGTTGGATAGGACAAAGAGAAATGGAGAGGAGCAGAAGATGGGGGGAGAGAAAGATAGACACCTGCAGACCTGCTTCACCGCCTGTGAAGCGACTCCCCTGCAGGTGAGGAGCCGGGGGCTCGAACCGGGATTCTTCTGCTGGTTCTTGGGCTTTGCGCCATGTGCGCTTAACCCTCTGTGCTACCGCCCGACCCCCAATGTTTTCTTAACTTAGAACTTGGAGATTGAAAGTAAGCTTCATATTATCATGAGATAAGAGGTGGTGCAAATGACATAATAAGCTGTCATGTGTGTTTCTGTATTTCATGCTGAATAGCTTTGGCATTCTACACATTGTTATAACAGTATATTTTACTGTTGGTATAGACTTAAGAAGGCCACAGGAGACTCATCTGGACTATTGGATTGTTGGAAACATCATGGTATATTCTATTTTTATTTTATTTTTTAGAGAGAGACAAACACCAGAGCACTGCTCAGCTCTGGCTTATGCTGGTGTGGGGGATCGAACCTGGGATTTAGGAGCCTCAGGCATGAGAGTCTGTTTGCATAACCATTGTGCTGTTTCCCTGGCTGTATTCTATTTTTCAAAGGGCATTTAATTGTGTAAAGAAAAAAAATCAGGGCTAAAAGTAGATAGCACAATGGTTATGTAAGCAGACTCTCATGCCTGAGGTTCAAGCCCCCACACCACCATAAGCCAGAGCTGAACAGTGCTCTGGTAAAAAAAATAAAATAAAATAAAAACGTCAGTGATAATATTGCCAATTTTGTTTGATAACCTATTGCCATATGTCAGTGAGCTCCTTAATTCTCATCTGTAGAAAGACCTGCCTTTATTAGTGAAAAACTCAACAAGTTGCTGATTTACAGCCTCATCTGAATCAACACATCACACCACACAAGGGGTTTTGAAGGAGCGAAACAAAGGGAGTCTGAGGTCTCTGACTCTGGCAAGTATGGTGGATGTGGTAACACTTCCCATCCAAGTTCCAATACTTTCTGACAGATGGTCAGACTTGTGTGTAGTCTTGGACTATAGGAGAATACAGCTCCTTTACAGTTAACAAATTCTGGATGTTTGTGGATGATGGATTGGTTCAAACTGTTCAGCTGCCAAAAACACATTAAAATTGATTGGGTGGGTGTTGGGCGGTAGCAAGCGTGTTAAGTGAATATGGTGCAAGGCACAAGGACCATGTAAGGATCCAGGTTTGAGCCCCTTGCTCCCCACCTGCAGAAGGGTCACTTCACAAGCAGTGAAACGGGGGTTGGGGGGACACACCTTTAAAGTCACACCACACTGAGAGCATAACTTTGCTTTGATGAATGTTTGCTTTCAATCGTTTGAAGCAAATCATTGGGACCAAGACCATTTGTAAACTACATTGTTATAAACAATCACTAGTTCATCAAGCAATCACTTCTCATCACTCGTTACCAGTCACTTCAAAAAAGGATCATTTCCCTCACATTTAATGAGCATATCACAGATGTTGTTGCTACACTGTCAAATGAACTTCCTTGAGTTCATGAGGAAGCCAAATGCTAACCTTGCTGATGTAGCCCAACTTCTCCAGGTGGTCATAAACGCCTGAAGGATGGGTGTTGGCTGTTTCTGCAGTCTCTCGTGTCCTATAGCGTGGCTCTACTTAATGATTTTATTTTGTCCTTGTCAACCACAGCTGGCCTCCCTGACAGGAATGTCACTGAAATCAAAATCATCAGCACAGGTTTTGTGAACCACTGTTAGCATTAACGTGCTTGTGGAGTATAAACTTTGCACAACTTTTCATAAGCTTGACTCTTTCTTACTCTTTATGAAGTAAAACAGTAAAATATGGTGATAATTCAGTTTGGTCTACCATCTTCAACTTGTAAGATCTTCAAAACAACCAACTCAATTTTTACTTTTTTAATTTTATTATTTGGTACAGAGAAATTGAGAAGGGAGGAGGGAAAGAGACAGACGCCTATAGCCCTGCTTCAATGTGAAGCTTCCCCCTTCAGGTGGGGGCCAGGGGCTTGAAACTGCATCCTAGCAAACTAATGTGTGTGTTTAACCAAGTTATGCCACCACCTTGCCTCTGCTTAAAATTTTTTTTCCCTCCAGGGTTATTGCTGGGCTCAGTGCCTGCACCATGAATCCACTGCTCCTAGTGGCCATTTTTCCCCTTTGTTGCCCTTGTTGTAGCCTTGTGTGGTTATTATTGTTAATGTTGTTCGTTGTTGGATAGGACAGAGAGAAATGTAGAGAGGAGGGGAAGACAGAGGGGGAGAGATAGACACCTGCAGACCTGCTTCACTGCCTATGAAGCGACTTCTCTCCAGGTGGGGAGCCGGGGGCTCAAACCGGGGCCCTCACTCCGGTCCTTCCGCTTTGCGCCAAGTGCGCTTAACCTGCTGCGCTACCCGACCCTCAATTTTTTTTTTTAATGAAGAACCTTCACCTGTCAATTGACATAGCAATAAATAGATGCCATCCCTAACAATGACGACATGAATAACAACAGCAATAACTACAACAATAAAACGAGCAACAAAAGGGAATAAATATTTTTTTTAAAATAGATGGCATCTTTTGCAGAAACGTGTTACGACTTTTCCAACAGCGCAGTAGATGATGGTGGCATTGCCTGGCGATGTTTAAATCAGGCATCACCTAACACCATTTCAGATTATGATCTATGACTATTTCTTTCCTGAGACTTAAAAAATACTTACACCTGTAGACTTGCTTCACTACTTGCAAAGCAACCTACTTGCAGGTGGGAAGCCGGGGGCTCGAACCACGTACGTTAACGCTGGTCCTTGTCCTTTGCGCCACCTGCGCTTAACCCTCTGCTATACCGTGAACTCCTCTATTTGATACTTTTTAAAATCTGTAGAGTAGGCACAAACCTAGGGGCTGACAATAAAAGCACTTAGAGCAAATAGCACAAAAAATGTAAATATTCCAGGGCTGGGTGGTGACACATCTGATAGAGTGCATATACTACAATGTGTAAGGCCTCTTTTTTTTTTTAAAGATTTTATTTATTTATGAGAAAGATAGGAGGAGAGAGAAAGAACCAGATATCACTCTGGCACATGTGCTGCCGGGGATCAAACTCAGGACCTCATGCTTGAGAGTCCAAAGCTTTACCACTGCGCCACCTCCCGGACCACAAGGCCTCCTTAACTTCGGGAATTCGGCGGTAGCACAGCGGGTTAAGCGCACGTGACACAAAGCGCAAGGACAGGCGTAAGGACCCGGGTTTGAGCCCCTGGCTCCCCACCTGCAGGGGAGTCGCTTCACAGGCGTTGAAATCTGTCTGCAGGTGTCTTCCGGAACCATCCCTCTCAACTTCTCTGTCCTATCCAATAACAAAGACATAAATAACAACTGTCGTATGCTTTACATTGGCTTGTTCTAGCCCTCCCCCTCCAAGAGAATTGGATGAGTCCTGTTAATTTCGCGGGCCTGCTTGGCCCCCCGAGAGTTCCTGAGTTCCCCAGTGACAGAGTTCCTGAGTTCCGGAGTTCGAGAGTGCGAGGGTGCAAGAGTTTCTGAGTTCGAGAGTAAGGGAGAGGGTTCCTGAGTTCGAGAGTGCCAGAGTTAGCCAGAGTTCCTGAGTTCCCCAGTGACCGAGTTCCTGAGTTCCGGAGTTCGAGAGTGCGAGGGTGCTAGAGTTTCTGAGTTCGAGAGTAAGGGAGAGGGTTCCTGAGTTCGAGAGAAAAAGAAAGAGTGCTTGCGCCGCCGCAAAGAGACAGCAGAGTTCTGTTTGGTGATTAGTTTGTCTTAGTTTGTGAATCGTTGTTCCTGAATAAAGAAATACAGCTTCCCTGCCCAGCCGTTGTCTCCGCGTCTCTGTTCACCACCGTGAAGCAAGCCAGCCCGGCAAGAGCCTCCAGAAATTTTAACAACAAACAACTATAACAATAAAAAAGCAACAAAAGAGAAATATAAAAATTTTAAAAAATAAATGCTAACTTCATTGTAATAATGGGGGCCTGCAGCAAGCTAATTCAGGAAAACCAAACTGCCCTTTCTCATCCACATTCCTGATAGTGGTTTAGAAAGCAGAAAATACCGAACAGCCATTCTGAGAACTCTTGTGAGCTAACAGGCCTTTCTTTCAAGGAGGTGTTGGGCTTGGCAAGCTGCCCGCCTCAGGATGACCTGCATCTGCTAAGAAGGTGGCTGGCCTTAAGGATAGGAAGGGGCCCAGTGGTGGCACACTGGGCTAAGCATACACAGTCCCTTCAGTGCCTCAGCTGGGGTTGGGGGGAGTTTGAGAAGCTTTTCACAGGGGCTAGGGAGACGGCAAGACTTTCATTCCTGAGACTCCAATGTCACAGGTTCAATGCACCATAAACCAGAGCTGAGCAGTGCTCTGATACCTGTGTTTACTGTGTATTTCTCTCATTAAAATAAAATTCTCTGTCCAATTGAAGTGAGCAAGTGTGGGCTCAGCATCAGAAACACTACACTAGGGTTTCCATGGATAAAGCGAGCATTTCTCTATTCAAACTGTTAACACCTGGGATTTGGGCGGTAGTGCAGCGGGTTAAGTGCACATGGCACAAGGACCCGGTTCGAGACACCCGGTCCCCACCTACAGGGGAGTCGACTCACTCGACAAGCGGTGAAACAGGTCTGCAGGTGTCAATCTTTTTCTTTTTTTATATTTATTTTCCCTTTTGTTGCCCTTGTTTCATTGTTGTAGTTATTGTTATTGATGTCGTCATTGTTGGATAGGACAGAGAGAAATGGAGAAAGGAGGGGAAGACGGGGAGAGAAAGACAGACACCTGCAGACCTGCTTCACTGCCTGTGAAGCGACTCCCCTGCCGGTGGGGAGCCGGGGGCTCAAACCGGGATCCTTACGCTGCTGGTCCTGCGCAGCTTAACCCGCTGCGCTACCACCGGACTTGCATGTGTCTCTCTCTTCCCCCTCCCCTCTCCTCTCCATTTCTCTCTGTCCTAACAACGATGACATCAATAACAAAACAACAAGAATAAAGTAAAATAAACACAAGGGCAACAACAACAAAAAAAAGGAAATATTAAAAAAAAAAAACTTTCAAACTAGCACCTGGTCCCGCCCCTCGCCTTTCTCACCCACCTTTCTGAAGGCACCACTATCACAGGCACAAATTCCTATGGTTTCTTTGAACATGTGACAGTTTAGTAGACTTCAAGGTTTTATTCCAGAGCACTGCTCAGTTCTGGCTTATAGTGGTGCTGGGAATTAAACAAGGTTAAGGGCCCTAGGAATCCCAGGCATGAAAGTCACTTGCGTAATCAGTATGCTGTCTCTCCAGCCCAAGAAGCGTTTATTTTCTACGAAAGGTAGCTCTTGATATTTTCTATTTTTTAAATATGTTGTGACTTATTTTACTTATTTGATTGAGACCGAAATTGAGAAGGAAGAGGGAGAGAGACAAAGAAACACCGAAAGCCCTGCTTCACCACTTGTGGAGCTTTCCCCCTGTAGGTGGGGGCCAGGGACTTGGACCTGGGTCCTTGCACACTGTAATATGAGCGCTTAAACAGGTGTGCCACTGCCTGGCCCCCATCTTTATTTATTTATTGGATAGAGACAGCCAGAAATCAAGAGGGAAGGGGTGATAGAGAGGGACACAGAGAGAAACATGCAGCCCTGTTCCACTTCTTGCAAACTTTTCCCCATGCAAGTGAGGACCAAGGCTCAAACCCAGGTCATTTCACATTGTTAACGTGTGCCACCACCCGGCCACTATTTTCAAATTTTTATTAATTTTTTACTATTTATTTATTCCCTTTTGCTGCCCTTGTTATTGTTGTTGTAGTTATTACTGTTGTTGGATAGGACAGAGAGAGGAAGATAGAAAGAGAGGAGGGGAAGACAGAGAGGGAGAGAAAGACACCTGCAGACCTACTTCACCGGCTGTGAAGCGACTCCCCTGCAGGTGGGGAGCTGGGGCATCCAACCGGGATCCTTATGCCTGTCCTTACACTTGGCGCCACATGCGCTTAGTCCGCTGCGCTACCACCCGACTCCCCAAATTTCTATTTATTATTGGAGAGAAACTGAGAGGGGAGAGGGAGACAGAGGGAAGAGACAAGAGATACCTGCAGCCCCTCTTCATCACTCGTGAAGCTTTTCCCCTGAAGATGGGGACCAGGGTCTTGAACCCAGATCCTTGTGCACTGTAATGTGTGCGCTTAACCAGGTGTGCCACTGCTTGGTCCCAGGAAACAGTTACCTGTAAATTCCATTGGGTTTGGTGCTAAAGATTAAGCCCAAGGCCTCACTACATGTGACATGCACATTATCTTCGATATTTACGCCGTTTTTTAGTTCTGAGCCTATGGAGAAGATACTCCAATGGCCACAAATCCCACCTCCAAATACGCAACCCTTTTCTTCGAGAAGGCCTTGGCAGTTTCATCATTCACTTTCTCCTTATTTGATTCATTGGAGAGAGGTCAGCTACAGAGACTAGAGGCTAAGACCTAAAATCATGACCATTACATTACTGGAGACTTTTTTTTTTTTTTTTTTTTTTGCCTCCAGGGTTATCAAGGGCTGGTGCCTGCACCAGGAATCCATTGCTCCTGGAGGCCATCCCTTCCCCCTTGTTTATCATTAGTCATTGTTACCACTGTTTTCATTATTGTCATTGGTGTCCTTGTCATTGGACAGGACAGAAAGAAATCAAGGACGGGAAGACAGAGAAGGGGAGAGAAAGACACCTGCAGACCTGCTTACTACTGGAGACCTTTTTAAAAACTATTTTTAGTTTTGGACAGAGGCAGAAAGAAATTGAGAGGGAAAGGGTAGAGGGAAGTGGTGCAGCAGTTTCATCACTCTGACCCCAGAGGCTGTGTGTGTGTCGTTGCCAAGCTTCACCACTCTTAATTTGAAGGAGAGCATCACATTGGCATATGCAGTGCTGTGGATCAAACTTGAGACTTCATGATCGGCATAAATTCTTTTTTCCTCGGGAGTCGGGCAGTAGCGCAGTGGGTTAAGCGCACGTGGCGCAAAGTGCAAGGGTCGGCTAAGGATCCCGGTTCGCCCCCGGGTCCCCACCTACAAGGGGATCCCTTCACAGGCGGTGAAGCAGGTCTGTAGGTGTCTTTCTCTCCTGCCGTCTTCCCCTCCTCTCTCCATTTGTCTCTGTCCTATCCAACAATGACAACAATAAAACTAGGGCAACAAAAGGGAATAAATATCTTTAAAAATTTTCTTTTTCCCTCTATGCTGCCTCCTAGGCCACCTTAACTTTTTCCTGACAGAGGAAAAGCCACCCTGGTTTGCCCATGGCAAAGCACTCTCCAGGTGAGCTGTTGACAGCCTTTACTTGTGGTCTCTTAACTTTACTGAGATTCCTTTATTCAGTGGTGGAAGACAGAACACCCATTTCTGAAGAGCCTGGTGTGATTCTCAGCACCACATGTACTAGAGTTGAATTCTCTCTTAAATTTAAAAATCTTTGATGAAAGTTTTGGGTGAGAAGCCAGAGCACCCCTCATTTAGGTCTTGCTATGGAGTAAGCGTATCACACAAGGCCTGTGCTGTCTGCTGACATCTCCCTGCTTGCAGGAGTGAACATGTGGAGCTCTTGACTGAGGGCCCAGGTGCGACCCCCTGCACCTCCTTAAGAACTGAGCACTGCCCTGGCCTGTAGACAAAATTTTAAAGCAAGGCGCAGTTGTGTGGCACCTGGTTATGCACACATTACAGTGTCCACAGACCCTGGTTTGAGCTCCTGGTCCCCACCTGCTGGGGGAACCGCTTTGCAAGTGGCGAAACAGTGCTGCAGGTCTTTCAGTCTCTCCCCCTACCCCCACTTTTTTTTTTATTTAAGAAAGGATTAACAAAACCATAGGGTAGGAGGGGTACAACTCCACACAATTCCCACCGTCCAATCTCCATAACCCACCCCCTCCCCTGATAGCTTTCCCATTCTCTATCCCTCTGGGAGCATGGATCCAGGGTTGTTGAGGGTTGCAGAAGGTAGAAGGTCTGGCTTCTGTAATTGCTTCCCCGCTGAACATGGGTGTTGACTGGTCGGTCCATACTCCCAGTCTGCCTCTCTCTTTCCCTAGTAGGGTGGGTCTCTGGGGAAGCTGAGCTCCAGGACACATTGGTGGATATCCCCACTTTAAAAAAAAAAAAAATCTTGCCTCAAAACTAAGGATTGAACCTAGAGATCCCATTACTTTCACTCTCTCCACTTACAGAGCTCTTATTGATCACAAGAAATCACCTCATTACAAGATGCATAGCAGGGAGGCAGGACCCAGCTCACTGGGGTAGTGTGCAGTGTTGTCTAAGATGAACCAGCTTGTTTAGATACTATGCTGCTGTCCTATGCACACAGACCAGTGTTGAGTCCAGCTCCTACAGGTCCTCCTGTAACACAAAACTATTGTGTACTTGTGTATGTATTTTAACAGAGCACTGCTCAGCTCTGGCTTATGGTGGTACAGGGGATTGAACCTAGGACATTAGATGAAAGTCTTTTGCAGAACCATTATGCTATCTCCCCAGCAACCATTGCATACATTTTTCCAGCCAAAAATTTCACTTTTATTTTTCCCCAGCTGAATCCCATACTCCAGGTGAAAGTGGCACACCAGACAAGAGGCTGGCCCCAGTAGACTCTGAATGCGTTATCTTTGACAACAGTTCATTTAAGTTTTCTTCTCCATGTATCAATCCAACTCTGGCATTGGTACTAATACTAGTGTTGGGGCAATATTACTCAGAAGATTTTGCAAGGCATCAGACACTATTTCCAGAAAGATCTGTGTGCAGGCATAGTAAGTAGTGCTACTTTCAGTACCAGTAACTTTTAAGTTATACTTTGGATTAGTCTCCACAAACGCTCTTTTCAACTCAAAGATCTTTTCTATTTTATTGCATTTGTCATCATACATTCATGACTATTAAAATCTTCTAGAATACCTAGTTGGTTCTCTTGTTTGAAGTTGATGTTAAGGCTTAACTTTCTGTTCATAGAGAGGTATCCAGAAAGAAGCTAAAAGGGGGAAAATATGCATGCATTTATTTTTAAGAATTCCCACTAAGGGGGGAAAAGAAATTCAACATTTTTAAAAATGTGTTTATTTTTTAAAAAATCAGTTGTGTACAAAAGTGTTTCGTAGTTTTTAATTCTCAAGACAAATACCCAACCCTCCACCCAAAGCCCACCCCCTGCTTCAATGGTCTTTCTGGAAACCCACCCATTTTCCCCTTACAGGAAGATAACGGCTCAGAATAGACCCTCCTACAGAATTTATCTTCACTAACAGATTGTTTAGAGATCTATAGAAGCTAACAAGCAAGGTTCTTTCTCCGTGAGGTTAATGAGAATCCCTATATAATGGCAGTAGACTTCCAGCAGACACCACAACAAAGCACCATCAGTTGCTGAAAGCTAAAAAATAGATATTTTCAATAGCATTTCATTTTCTATTGGAAAAATCTTTAAATTACATTAAATAAGTCTCTTCCCCCCCCAAAGAAATAGTCTAGCTTTTATTATGATGCCTGTAGGTGACAGCAAGCACACAAGGATCATTCTGACAGCACAGTGCAATGATCTGTACCCACTCACCCCTAGAACCAAACTGATAAAACTGTGCCACACCTTGATTATCTATTAGCAGCATGGCTGAACTAAGCAAGCCAAAGATGATACATTCAGGACTTACATGTAGGTGATGACCACAGGTTTATGAGGGTAGATCAGCCTAATAAAGCAGTACGAGAGCAAATGGGACAAGGGAGAGACTGAACAGTCCCCTCCCCCCATGCCACAACATTTTTGATCCATATTGCAACAGTGCAAATAGAAGATGGTGACATGACATGTAGACACTGCAGAGAAGTCACACTTTGGGAAAAGGCTAATGTTTATGAGCAAATACTTCAAGTTGCCTTCTTCCCCAAGTGACAGCAAATAACTGATGTTACGCTTTTTAAACTGGTACTAAAAGAATGTAAATGCATTTTTTAAAAAAAATCAATGGTTTTGAATCCTAGAATTGCAATTTCACGAACTATAAAAAGTGAATTATTACATCAACTGTTAAAGTCCATAAAATAAACTGTAAACAGTTTCCTTTTTGATACCCACTGTTTCCACCTATATACAAAACAATATGCCTGGCTCCAACTCTTCCCTACCTGAATCCATCTTTAAAAAGCTTCAGAACAACAACAAAAAAAGTGTTATGTCTTGCTACAAGAGCTTTAGAACATTCACATACCAAATTTCTTTAAAAGTTCAAAATGGGCATACACTTGCAGCCCAAACCTGCTTTTCACATTGATAAACTGATTAAGCAGCCTAAACAGTAACATAAAATGCTGCATTTACAAATGCATAAATAAGCGCTATTCACTCATCTGCCAATTCTTAAAGGTACTAAAAATTATTTTGCATAGTTAAGTGCCACCAACCATCACAGATATGAAAAATCTTCCCAACGAAAACTTCGTCTTACTTCTACTTCATAGATTACTCTCAAAAGCAAAATATTCAGAATCCAAACATTAGATGAGACAACTCAGAGCATCTAATTTAGTACCAAGTTCTTCGTATAAATTTATGTACTACCTACTGCATACTTATTTAGGTCATAAATTATTTATTGTGTTAAAACACTGTATCATATATGCAACTAGGCCTTGGTTCTTTTAAATGTAACATTCTCAAAATAAATCCAATTGCAGTCAAAGCCTAATGGCATATTAGTTAACGTGGAGCAAACATGCCTGCCTTATGTGGGATTATCACTATATATATATACATTTTAGTTCAAATTTTTGAGGTTATTAAAACGGACAAATCACATTTTGAACCAGAATACCTTTCCCCAGACCTGTTTTTAGTGTTCCCCCCCCCCCCCAGACATATTTAAGAACAGAGAAAAAGTGGTCCAGGAGGTGGTGCAGTGGATAAAGCAATGAATTCTCAGCCATGAGGTGCAGAGTTCGATCCCTGGCAGCACATGTACCAGAGTGATACCTGGTTCTTTCTCTCTCTGCCTAGCTTTCTCATGAATAAATAAAAAAATTAAAAAAAAAAAGAACAGAGAAAAAGTAATTTGCCTTGATTTCTATATGTAGAGAAATAAATCTACCTATAAGAAGTGAAAAAAACACCACCACCTCCCCATCTCTGTAGAGGAGGGGTGTCGTTAGGTGGTCAAGTGCATGCTTCCTATGTATGAAACCCTTGGTCTGGTCACGGGCACAGCCCCCACTAGAGCAAAACAAGACATCACATGACACTGGGAAATACCAGAAGAAAGAGTATTACACTCAATGCAAGTGAGGTAAATAAATTTGTAAATGTAAAATTCATTATGAAGAACCCCTCACCAAATATTATATTTTTCAGTATCCATGGGCACTGGATATGTAACAACATACTTAGAAGAGTACTTATCTTATGGGGTTGATGGGCATATAAGTCAAAAGGCATGGTATAGCTGGCTCCGAAAGGGTGTATGGAAATGCTTTATCTTTAGTAACCTTGAATTTTTTCTCTCTGGACTACAGGACAACTAAATATACCCTGACAATGTAGGCAAGCAGTAAACTGGGTATATGCAGTTGATACATTTCAAATAATCCAAATATTACCAAGCTGCCCGTCACTAAAAAAATAAAATTTTAACCAACGATGAAATATAACTGTCCACATGTTCACACAATTCCACCTTATTTCAAAATATAAAAAAGTACAAGGTCTTAACTATTTAATAAATAAAGAAAATCTAGTTTCCTTTGGCATCTTTAGAAAGTAACTAAACTACAACAATTAAAGGAGGTGACTGTAGGTTTATGCATAAGCAAACATAGGGCAAAAAGCATAGCAACTTGTGTTTAATATGCAATAATATCAACTCTAAGAGCTCACTGTCAATTAGGAAAGCCTCACGTGTTTGGAAGAACCTTCACATCTTTAACGTTACAATATTATTTAATAATGGTTCTTTTATTGCTTCTAAGATTGAGTTAAATAAAATTATGTTGAATGGTTCAAAATAGTTTCCCAAACACTTAATGCTTATAATTTAGGGGAACACTTGAAGAAAAAAAAAAACCTTTTATACTATGACTTTCGGTATACCGTCTTGCTTTAATTCATTCTGATTCCGGCACATTTTGATACTGTGCACTGGTCCTACAAAATTAAGAACTATTGCTCCTATGTATAGAACTGCCTGCATTAAGTCAACTTCAGCCTTCATAAAATGGTCACATTAGTGTTTGAGCTTGCAAAACTAATAATTTTCAAACTTTTTAACTTAGGATGAAATGTAACTTTAATATGAATAGAAAGTCTGACTATGTACAAGAAAAGGTAAAGTTTTCAATTCTCATATCAGAAACATCATAAAGAAAGCTAGATTTATAACACACTTCTATTCCTATGTGCATCTGAAGTATGTACAGTAAAACACCAACACAGCTTTTATGTGTCTGTCAATAGGGGTAAATGCAAGCAAGAGTGATTGTTTAAGTATCCAATAAAGCATTCTCTATAAAGCCAAAATTAGGCTAGAAAACTGAAAACAGTTAATTTTCATACTTGCTCTGAAAGAAAAAATTTCATCAGTTTAAAAATAGATGTCAAATTCATCAAAAAGCTAAGTTGGGTTCTTTCATTAAATCTGGGAATATGGAACATCAGGTATTTACTGTTTTTGCAAGAGAAAAAAATTGGCAGCTCCATTTTTATAGTATTACTATATAGGAAAGCTCTATGGGTGAAAACTATGACAGAACATTCCCGATGACAACCTAAAAATGGAGCAAGGGATACTGTTCCTCAGCACATTTCCCCACCAAATATAGAGAAAGTTACTATCAGAATATTAGCTGTGTTTGTTAAGAGGGGTAAAATAGATATGGTGTCCCAGTCTGTTGACAAGGATCAAAAGGCTCTGAACAGGTCACCATTTTCAATTCTGGATAAATCTTCTATTTAAGAATTTTCAAATGCTTAAAATGGTGATCTTTTCAGCTACCCATTCTAGTAAGTCAAGTACAAGCATGCAAGTAAATTCACAGGCACAGAGGATCCATATTAAAAACAGTTAAGGTAGCTGTGATGCAACACCAACAGTTTGAATGGCCCTGACACACTCAAAATAGTATCTCATTCAACAAAATCCTGAAGCAAACTCTTGCTAGTCTTCGTACACTGCTAAACACTAAAGTAACATGTTTTTTTCCATGGTTTTAGCTTAGCTCAAAGAATTTTTACACTAGTAAGAAAAAAAATTAAAGTATTTCCCCTTTTAAAATTTACACAGACGTTTAATTAGCTTTATTTACAGAGCAGAGATTTTTGTTTCTCAGTCTCCAATGGTGCCCAGATAACATCATTAGGCAAGAATGCCAGTTGAAAAGAAATCTATGCAGAATCCCCAAAATGACAGGTGCTGATGCTCCTCAAGGAGGGGCAGGCCTGGATACAGCAGCAGCTCCCTAGGTCTCAGTTACTCAGAAGGAGTTCTGTCGCAGTCTCTACATCCCATGATTTTGAAGACAAGGCCACTATTACCGCATTCTGTAAAGAAGAAATGGGGACATATATCAAATTGGAAAACATAAGAAGAGTATTAATAATTAATAAAATCTGAATTGTTCACTGTGTCTTCATAATGAGAAATCACATCCCATGGTCCGGGAGGTGGTACAGTGGATAAAGCATTGGACTCTCAAGCATGAGGTCATGAGTTCAATACCTGGCAGCACATGTACCATAGTCATGTCTGGTTCTTTCTCTCTTTCTCATAAATAAATAAAATCTTTAAAACAAAAACAAAAAGCACATTTCCCCTTTAAGTTGCTTTATACTTGTAGTCAATAAAGTTGCTTTAAAAAAAAAAAAAGAGGGGTTCTGGCAGTAGCGCATTGGGTAGGCGCACATGGTGCAAAGTGCAAGGACTGGCATAAAGATCCAGGTTCAAGGACCCGGTTCCCTACCTGCAGGGGGGTTGCTTCACAGGCAGTGAAGCTAGTCTGCATGTGACTATCTTTCTCTCCCCTCTATCTTATCCAACAACATTAAACAATGGCAACAAAAAGGGGAAAAACGGCCTCCAGGAGCAGTGGATAACTCTGGAGGCAAAAACAAACAACAACAACAACAACAAAAACCCAAGGGGGGAAAAAAAAAGAGAATGTAAAATGAATGGAACAACTAAAATAAAGTCCTTGATTTAACTGTTTGGGTTTTTTTGCATTTTTTAAAAATTTCTTTATTGGAAGATTAATGATTCACATCCGACAGTAAACACAATAGTGTGCACATGCACACCATTTCTCAGTTTGCACATAACACACCACCCCACTAGGTCCTGTCATCGTTTTTGGACCTGTACTCTCCCCCCCCCCCCCACCCCAGAGTCTTTTACTTTAGTGCAGTACACCAAAAGATCTTGATTTTAATAACAAATTCTACTTACTGAAACCAGATTTAGATTATTTGAATCACTTTTCTAGGTCAAAGATTTGCAGTAAGAAACATATTAAAGCATGCCTGTATATACTTACCCTATCAAAGCCCATAGCACATAGGTTTTCTATTTTTTTGGTGTATTCTGGACTAGAGACAGGTGCTCCAGCATACACATGTGCCCAAAGTCGAGCTGTCTGTTTGAACATTTCAGGATTTTGTTTGTACTGTAAAAAAAGGGGGGGGGTATTGGCATGAAAATAGTTACAACTGCTAATACTTAACTCAGTTGTTTTCATTTGTTTCATGATGGAATTTTACATGAAGAGAGGCACTGTCAGGCAGAGACCAAGAAGGCTCTAGGCAAGTTTTGTTCTAGTTGAGCACAGCTTTGCTCAGCTTTTAATTGCCTAAGAACTTGACTTCAGCAGGGGGACCCGTTGCCATTTCTATCAAAAATAAAGGGAAAAGTAGTTGCTGGGAGCAGTTATGTCAAGGGGGCACCAAGTCCCAGCAATAGCGCAGGTGGGAAAAAAATATTTGTGCAACCACTGTGCTATCTCCCACCCTGATGAATGGTAAAAATTCAGATGGTGACAAGGGAGGTGACACAGATGAATATAGTGCAGGACTGGTGAGCAGGAGGCCCCTAGCACTACATGGAATGGAGTGGTGCTCGGTTTCTCTTTCTCACTGAATAGACTGTTTAAAAGATTTAGCATATTGGGGGTGGGTGGGAGGGAGGTGGTGCTACATCTGGTAAAGTGCACACATTACAGTGTGCAAGGACACAGGTTCGAGCCACTGGCCCCTACAAGAAGGGGTAACGTTTTACAAGTGGTGAAGCAGGTCTGCAGGTGTCTCTCTCTCTTCCGCACTATATCCCCTCCCCTTACAATTTCTCTGTCTCTATTCAAAATCAATAAATAAAGATTAAAAAATTTTTTTAAAAGTGTGTACATGATCATCCAGGGAGAACATGTAGTTGAAATTAAAAGAATATTATGAGGGGTAGATGGCATAATGGTTATATACAAAGAAACTCTCATTCCTGGGGTACCAAAGTCTTAAGTTCAAACCCTAGGACCACCATAAGCCAGAGCCAGAATATGTTTTTAAAAGAATGAAAAAGACTGTAGGGACTACAATTATGTAAGGTAACAAGGGAATACTTGAATAATGTCTCTGTCATAGATACTCAATTTGTCCATTTCTAGGTGAAATAAACATGCAAGGCTTCACTCCAATAAAGCTGCTTATAAAAAAGTAAATTCTGGCTGTAATCTGTTGGCTTCTGCCTTGGAGATAAAATATTGAAAACTGAAAACTATTGTTAGAGCTGGTTAAAACTAATATGGCAGAAGGGAAAACCCACACATGAGGGAATAAATGGAGGAAGAGAGGAATCACATAATAATTCATCAGTGGCAGCAAGAGAGATGGGGCAGTAGATAACTAAACACTGAGAAAGCATTAAGTCCTGGTTACATCCACAGCATTACATCTGCCACAGTGATGCTCTGGTTCTCTCATAAACAAATCCTTATGGGAGTCGGGTGGTAGCGCAGCAGGTTAAGTACACGTGGCGCAAAGCGCGAGGACCGGCATAAGGATCCTGGTTCGAGCTTCTGGCTACCCACCTGCAGGGGAGTCGCTTCACAAGTGGTGAAGCAGGTCTGCAGGTGTATATCTTTCTTTCCCATTCTCTGTCTTCCCCATCTCTCTCCGTTTCTCTCTGTCCTATCCAACAACAACGACATCAAGAACAACAATAATAATGACAACAACAACAATGGACATCAACAGGGGTAACAAAAGGGAAAATAAATAAAATATATTAAAAAAATTTTTAATCCTTATATAAGTACCATCCACAGAATCTAAATGGTATATGGTATTTACTGTGTTAATTCTTAATACTGAATGTTTGTGATTTTCATTAAAACTTACTTTTAAAAAGACTTATGTAAAATTTAAAATTTTATTTATTTTGGACAGAAAAGAGAAATTGAGAGGGAAGAGGGGGATATGGAGTTGCCTGTAGCACTATTTCACCACTTGAGAATCTTCTCCCATGTAGGCGGAGACTGAGGGTTTGAACCCGGGTCCTCACGCACTATAATGTGTCACCCAACTAGATGTGCCACCTCTTACCTTACTGTAAAGAAAGGAAACCACTTACAAATTTAGTTTTAATCCAAGTAAGGTCGTAAGTTACAAATGCAAGTCACTACGTTGGGACTTCCAGGTGTGTATCTGGATGCCTTTGAAGACTTACCTGATTCGCTACCACTGCATCTTGAGGATCATCTGGCTCTGCAGCTGCCAGTAGCGCTTGCAATGACAATAATACCGTGCGCAGAGTCATTGCTGCTGCCCTGAAATTTAAATAGAAAAATATTATCTTTAACCACACTCTCTGCATGACAAAAGCAAAGAAGTGTTTTCTGGGGGAAGAGAAAAAAGACATTTAAAATACTATCTCTTGTGGTCTGGGAGGTGGAACAGGGATAAGGTTTTGGACTCTCAAGCATGAGGTCCTGCGTTCGATCCCTGGCAGCACATGTGCCAAAGTGATGTCTAGTTCTTTCTCTCTCCTCCTATCTTTCTCATTAATAAGTAAAATCTTTATCAAAAAATACTATCTCTTAGGACAATTCACGTTGTCTTTTTCATACTGTTGACAACAACATCCTCGTCAGCTATATTCACTAAATCTATCCTTCATTTCTCCAGATACAAAATCAACAGGGAAAGATTAGGACTAGACAGGGTTAGGGAGAGATTAGATTATGCTGGGGAAACAGCATAATAGTCAAGAAATAGAATTTCATGCCTGAGGCTATGAGGTCCCAGGTTCACTTCCCAGCACCACTATAAGTCAAGAGCTGAGCAGTGCTCTGGTCTTTGTATATCTCTCTTTCATCAAAAGCAAATAAATAGCAGGGGTAGACAGCATAATGGTTATGCAAAGAGACTCTCATACCTAGGGTTCCAAAGTCCCATGTTCAATTCCCCCCTCAACACCATAATAAGCCTGAGCCAAGCAAATAAAAAAATAAAATACAAAGGGAGGGATTAACATTCAGAATTTTCTTTCAATGATACTTTTCTAAAGACAAGTAAGATATCACCAACAACAAATATTTACTTGCAAGAAAATCTATCAATTTCATATAATTTTGTTTTGCCTCCAGGATTATTGCTGGGGTTCAGTGCCTGCACCACGAATCCACTGCTCCTGGAGGCCATTTTCCCCCCCTTTCTTGCCCTTGTTGTGGCTATCGTTGTTGTTTATGCCGTTCGCTGTTGGACAGGACAGAGAAATGGAGAGACATGGGAAGATAGAGAGGGGGAGAGAAAGATAGACACCTGCAGGCTTGCTTCACCACCTGTGAAGCGACTCCCCTGCAGGTGGGCAGTTGGGGGCTCGAACCGGGATCCTTACACCAGTTCCTGTGCTTTGCGCCGTGTGCGCTTAACCTGCTGCACCACTGCCTGACCGCCAATTTCATAGAATTTTTTTTCTCCCTCCAAACCAGAGCATTGCTCAGCTCTGGCTTGTTGTGCAGGGGCTTGACCCTAGGAACTCACAGCCTAAAGCATGAGAGTCTCTTTACATAAGCATTATGGTATCTCTCCCACCTCATTCTAAAATAAGGCAATTTATAGCTTAAATATATCACTTCATTCAGACAAAGTATACTTATGTAAAGCAAATATATAGAAAATGGTATCTGGGGAGTCGGGCTGTAGCGCAGCAGGTTAAGCGCAGGTGGCGCAAAGCACAAGGACCGGCATAAGGATCCCGGTTCGAACCCCGGCTCCCCACCTGCAGGGGAGTCCCTTCACAGGCAGTGAAGCAGGTCTGCAGGTGTCTATCTTTCTCTCCTCCTCTCTGTCTTCCCCTCCTCTCTCCATTTCTCTCTGTCCTATCCAACAACAACAACAATAATAACTACAACAATAAAACAACAAGGGCAACAAAAGGGAATAAATAAAATAAAATGAAAATGGTATCTGCCTAAACAGCAACGATTCTTAATATTTATATTAACTTTTTCCAACCAATACAGAAATATCTGTATTATTAACCTGATAGTAATGTATTATGAATGTTGAATAATATTAAACATGACCATTTTTGCCATACAAATAAAATCATTCCAAAACAGTCTTTTCCTACTGAATTAACTTTTCTAAATTATCTTTGTTTACTGGATAGAGACAGCCAGAAATCGATGAGAGGAGAGAAGGGACACATATGGAGAGAGACAGAGACAGAAACACACCTGTAGCCCTGCTTCACAACTTGTGACGCTTTCCGCATGCAGGTGGGGATTACGGGCTCAAACTTGGGTCCTTGTACAGTATAATGTGTGCACTCAACCTAGGCTTTTTAAAAGGAGATGCTAGATGACAGAACCAAAGGCATCGCATGCACATCACCAATGAACCTTTTTTCTTTTTTTACCCAATCCTCTTTTCTATTATTATAATTAAAGACAGAGAGACCTAAGCACCACTCCATGATCATTAAGTTCTGTGGTGCAAAAGGCATGTGAGGGAGCACATTCCTGTAGCTTGCACTCCACATACCAGTAGGGCAATACAAGTTTTTTACTAAAATTTGATGTGCTTTGAAAAGAAGGAAGTTGGACCTTGGCCTTATGCCACATGCAAAAATTTCAATTAGATATCAAAAGCACAGACATGAATGTCAAACTAACAAATTGTGATTAAGTGGATTATAGTTCACTCTTTTTAATTTTTTTTTTTAGCAAGTTCATATCAATAAAAGTGTAACTTTCCAAGTCGTAGAGGGAAAGCTTTATGACACTGGATTTGGAAATGATTATCTTGGTATGGTCCAGAAGATGGTGCAGTGGATAAAGCAATGGACTCTCAAGCAGGAGGACCCAAGTTCAATCCAAAGGCATCACAGGCAAGTGACTATTATTTTTTGCTCGGGCAGAGAGAAATTAAGAGGGGAGGGGAAACCAGAGGGGAAGAGAAAGATAGACACCTGCAGACCTGCTTCACCACTTGTGACTCCCCTGCAAGGTGGGGAGCCAGGGGCTCGAAACAGGATCCTTGTGCTTTGTAACATGTGCGCTTAACCCTGTCCCCGTAGTTAATGTTCTGAATCACATCCCTAACCTCGTTTGCAGAGGAAACCATTTAAGTGGTGAGGGGAGGGCTCCATAAAGGAGGGGCCAGGGAAAAGAAAAATAACACAACTGGTAGAGAACAGAACTCATATGCCATGCTCAAGGCTCCCAGCTCCACATGTAACAGTGATGAGCTGGCCTCAAATCTTTTCTCTTCATGTGAAACAACCTCTTAGTCTCACAAATTAGTAAAAAATAAGTATCTGCTTACACATATAGGTAAAAGAAGAGATCAGCAAATTGGGACAGAGAGGGGACATGAGCCAACCAGAGTATCACCCATGCAGGAGATGGAATGCTAGGGGTCAAATTCAGGATCTCATGCTTGAGGGTCAAATACTTTATCCATTGCACCCCACCTCCCAGATGACAACAGTAAATTATTTTCTAGAATGCATGCTCCAAATTACTCAGAATCTACAAATTTTTTCCCTAAGATTACTATCCCATAAACAGATAGGCACATCAAATTCTACATTCACAAGACTAAATAGTTATTTTTCACCTGCCTTAGGAAGCAAGAATAGTTGACATAAACTGCATTGGTACAAAATTCAATTTCCCTATATTTAATTTTACAACTGCCCATACGTGAGAAAATAAAGATTGGTAGTGTTGGTAGTTGTAAACAGAAAGTTAGTGGAAGATTCTATTTAGGATGTTAAAAAGTTAAATAACTCATTGTCTGACTGCCAAATTCTGATATGATTAACAAAAGGTCAAAAATATACTTTCCCCTACCATTTTTTAATCATTTTGAAAAATGATTTATAATATAACTGCCAAACATGTACAATCTCTTCTTTTTTGATTTTTTTTTAAATGTATCCTTTTTTTAAATTTTTTATTTATTTATTTTCCTTTTTGTTGCCCTTGTTGTTTAACATTGTTGTGGTTATTAATGTCATTGTTGTTGGATAGGACAGAGAGAAATGGAGACAGGAGGGGAAGTCAGAGAGGAGGAGAGAAAGACAGACACCTGCAGACCTGCTTCACCGCTTGTGAAGCGACTCCCCTGCAGGTGGGGAGCCGGGGGCTCGAACTGGGATCCTTACGCAGGTCCTGGCGATTTGCGCCACGTGCGCTTAACCTGCTGCGCCACCGCTTTTTTGATTTTTTAATTGTCTTTATTTACTAGATAGACAGCCAGAAATAGAGAGGGTAGTACGAGGAAACAGAGAGACCTGCAGCAGACTTCACAACTCACAAAGCTTTCTCTCTGCAAGTGGGGACCTGTGGTTCGACCCTGAGTCCTTGCAATCAACCAGGTACAACACCACCTGGCCCCCATATATAGTTTCCTATCTCCCTCTAATGATGTCTCTCTACCATACCCAGCCTACCCATCAGCAATGGATATCTTCCGCCACCACAGACACTAAGTCCCTGTCCCCTTCCACCCCATCCCCCATTTAGAGTCCTTAGACCTACAGCAGAGACCACAGGTACTCTGAAGTTTCACTCTGTGTTTGGAGTTTATGGTTTTGTTTTAAAGAGGTGAGTGGGAAGGGAGAATACTCTGAGAATAGCCTGATTAGGGCAAAGTCAGAAGCAGGGAGTCAGACTACTACAGTCACCTAGGCAAGATGACAGTAAAGTCTAAAGTGAACTTCCTGATAAGAGTTTTGTGGTTTGTGGCCAGGGAGATGGCTCAGTGGGTAGAAATAATTTTGTAAGGGTCCAGGTTTAGTCCCTGTTGCCACATACTCTGGAGCAGAGCTCTGGTTCCTCTGTGTGTGTCTCTCAAAACTACCAAAAATAAATAAAAATTGGTAGGCCAGAAGATAACTCAACTAGTAGAGCACACGTACTGCTATGTATGATACCATGGGTTGCAGCTTTTGCACCACAAAGGAACACTATAGACGGCACAAGGGCAAGTTCATAGAGCAGTGCTATGGTGTTTGCCTCTCCTTAAAAAAAAAGTCATAATGGGTATGCAAAAAGACTCTTATGCCTGGAGCTCCAAAGTCCCAGGTTTAATCCCCTGCACCACCATAAGCCAGAGCTGAGCAGTGCTCTGGTAAAAACAAAAAACAAATAAGCAAACAATTACATTTCAGAGGGTTCTCCCCACGCCCCCTACCCCCAACCTCCAGGGTTATCACTGGGTCTCGTGGCTGCACTAGAAATCCACTGCTCCTGGAGGCTCTTTTTTTTTTTTTTTTTACCCTTCTGTTGCCCTTGTTGTGTATTGTTGTTATTATTGCTGTCGTTGTTGGATAGGACAGAGAAATCAAAAGAGATGGGAAAGACAGAGAGCGGGAGAGAAAGGTAAGATACCTGGCAGACCTGCTTCACTGCTTGTGAAGTGACCTCCTTCTGCATTGGGGAACAGGGGCTTGAACCGGGGTCCCTTGCGCTTTGCACCATTTCAGAGGTTTTACCAATAGAATTTAAGGACAGAGTATCAAAGAAAATCCAAGTGCCATGACAAACCTTGGACTACAGAAAATGCTACAATGCAAAGATGTAGTTATGATACTTAGGTGAGGAAGAGATAGGTTTCAATTAGGAGACTGTTAATTTAGTTTTCAAAATTTTGGGGGCAGTTGGTGGTGCACCTGGTTGACAGCACATGTTACAATGTGCAATGACCTGGGCTCGAACCCCTGCAGGGAGAAAACTCTGTGAGTGGTGAAACAGTGCTGCAGATGTCTCTCTGTCCCTCTCAGTTATCTCCTCCTATCCTCTGATTTCTAGCTGTTCCTATCCAGTAAATAATGGCAGTAATTTTAAAAATTCTGTTTAAGTGAGTAAAATGTTTATTATATATTCAAGTTAAGAAGTAGAACCTGAACTGGAGTTGGCATATTGCAAAGTAAAAGATTCTGGGGTAGGCAGAGGAGAATACAGGTCCAAAAAGGATGACAGAAGACCTAGTGGGGGTTGTATTGTTATATGGAAAACTGGGGAATGTTATGCATGTACAAACTATTGTATTTACTGTCAAATGTAAAACATTAATTCTCCAATAAAGAAATTAAAAAAAGAGAAAAAAAGATGTTAGGGAGGCAGCAGAACAGGAACCTGGAGTTGAGAAACATAAAACTGTGAGTTACTAGTATATAAATGTGAAATTATTACCGCACCAAGGAAGTGAGTACAGACAAAAATAAACAAGAGATCAAGACAGGCCTGAGCTGTCTGATAATAGTCACATAAAGGGAAGATTAAAAAAAAAAAAAAAAAAAAAACCCTGTCCTGGAAACCAAATGAAAAAAACAGGACATGTGGTCCAGGATGTGGCGCAGTGGATAAAGCATTGGATTCTCGAGCATGAGGTCCCGAGTTCAATCCCTGGTAGCACATGTACCAGAGTGATATCTGGTTCTCTCTCTCTTCCTATCTTTCTCATTAATAAATAAATAAATAAAATCTTAAAGAAAAAAACAGGACAACTCTACTACTGCAAATATTCTTTAGTATTACTAAATGATAAAAACTATAAAGCATCTTAGAGATAACTTTTGTCTTGAAAGAAAAGAAACTGCAGGGCAATCATAATCAAAACAATGATGGTAAATAGTTTAATTTCACAATATTCAATGTTTAATATTATGGAATATGTATCAAGAAAAGATATCCCAAAAGATTTATGAGGGCAATTCACTATGGGGACTGAGGGGGTAGAGAAGCATGCACTGAGACAAACATATGATTTCACTCATATACTCTTACATTAAAAAAAAAAAATTAAAGTATCAGAAGGCTGGCTGAATGATTGTGGTGGTGAAATATGTGAAGGAGGTCAAGAGCAATACACTTCCTGTTATAAGGCAAGTAAGTCATGAGGTTATAAAGCACAGTGATTATATTTAATAATTCGTATTCCACATTCGAAACTTTGCTTAAAAATTCCTGTTGCAAGAAGAAAATAATACACAGCTATACATAAAAACTAAAAGGTATTAACTAGACTTAGTGATCATTTTGCATACATACAATTGTGTTGTATATTGAAACTAAGATAATGCTCTGTCAACTGAGTTTCAATTCAAAAACAAAACAAGAATCTTAGTCTTGTTTGTCCAGTTACTCTAATTAAAGTCAATCAGACATCCATCCACCCCATGACATTTGTTATTCCTATTTAACTTTGTTCAGATTTCATTCCCTCTTTACCAATCTTAACAAGTTCTGCACAAAACTTCGGCTCATACTAAAATCTGTAATAGACTGTAATTTTCCTTACACATACATATTTGATAGTTTATAAATTCTGAAAGATTAGCAACATTAGTAACAAGATTGAATAATTATGTCAGTATGCTGTATTAACAGTTTGTAGATAACTCTCAACCATGAAGTACTGAGTTCAAGCCCCAGCATCACATATTATCGAGTGATACTCTGGTTCTCTGTCTCTTCTTCTCTCATAAATAGTTAAGTAAAAAAGGGGAGGAAAGCACATTGGTAAAACAGGTCTGCAGGTGTCTGTCTTTCTCCCTCCCCTCTCAATTTCTCTGTCTTCCTAAATAAAAAAGAAGACAAAATGAAAAGGAAAAATTGGCCACTGGAAGCAGTATATTTGTAGTGCTGGCACTAAGTCACAGGGATATAGCCCTGATGGTAGAGCCAGAATTTGAACTTGATGATTTCAGAATAGGAACTATTAAAGATTTATCTGCAGTGTTCTGGGAGGTGGTGCAGTAGATAAAAGAATTGGACCCTCAAGTATGAGGTACTGAGTTTGATACCTGGCAGCAGGCTGCACGTGTACCAGACTGATGACTGGTTCTTTCTAATAAATAAATAAAACCTAAAAAAAAAAAAAAAAAAAAAGAAAGAAAGAAAGGAGCTGGACTCTTAAGCATGAGGTCCCAAGTTCAACCCCCAGGAGCACATGTACCGGATCATCAGACATGAATCTGGTCTTTCTCTCTCTCCTCCTAGCATTTTTCTTATTTATTTAAACTTTTGCTGCCCTTGTTTTTTATTGTTGTTGTAGTTATTACTGACGTCGCCGTTGTTGGATAAGAAAGAAAGAAATGGAGAGAGGAGGGAAAGACAGACACCTGCAAACCTGCTTCACCATGTGAAGTGACTCTCCTGCAGGTGGGGAGCCGGGGGCTCGAACTGGTATGGTTACACTGGTCCTTGCACTTTACACCACATGCGCTTAACCCGCTGCGCCACTGCCAGACTCCCTCCTCCTAGCATTTCTAATAAGTAAGTTCTTTAAAAAAAAAAAAAGATTTAGTCAAATCAGACAAAACATATGAATACAGTGCTATGCAAATGATCACTTTTAGAGACTTTTGGGAAGTTAGTAACCTCAGTGCTCAAATGATACAAGTTTTACTGTATTGTATGGAATACAGATCCCATCCGAGTTAGATCTGATAACTTTGATATGTCATTTGCCTTAGTTACTTCACAAATAAATTCTTGGGCTAACAAAGAATTAACTTACCAAAATAATAATACTTTGAAAAGTGTAAAACTAGCACCCACTATTACCTAACAAGCCACCATCTAAAATACTGTGTCAATTCATAACACACTTTCAATTATGTACATAAGAGACTTCATGTAACGTATCACATGTATACATTTAACACTTTATAGTTTTGAAATTTATGTAACAGGAGAGAAGATGAACTGAAAATCTCTTACCACTGATCTTTCAGGATGTCCAAACAAATAGCCCCTGTGACAGAACTAATATTAGGATGCCATATTTTAGTGATAAACCGGACCTAGAATATAAAGAACATTTTTAAGTAACACAAATGAAAGATATGTTCTTTAAGCTGAACTACAAGAAAATGAAATCCCCAGATTAAAAATAAGTTCACACTTATATAAGTTTGCCTAGGTAAAGGAATGTGTTTATGAAGGAAAAAAATCCAGTAACCTGGGACACACTGTTTTTTGAAAATGTATTTCAATTATTGAGAGGAGAGAGAGATCCCATCCTCTCTTCCTTTTTGCCTCCAGCCTTACTGCTGGGGCTCAGTGCATGCACTATGAATCCACTGCTTCTGGCAACCATTTTTTCCATTTTATTGGATAGGAAGGTCAGAGAGAATATGAAAGGGGAGGGAGAGAGAAACACCCGCAGACAAACACCTGCTTATGAACTGTTACCCCTGCAGCAGGGGAGCCAAGGGCTAAAACCCAGGTCCTTGCATTTGTACCATGTATGCTTAACCGAGTGAGCCACAGCCCGGTCCCCAAAACAGATCAATCTGCAACACTGCTTCACCAGTTATGAAGTTTCCCAACACTCCACCTCAGGTAGGGACTGGGACTTGAACTTAAGTCTTTGTGCACTGTAATGTGTATGTTCAAGCGCCCACCTTTAAAAAAATGTATCTATTATTGTGACACACACTTTTTCAACCTTTTAAATACCCTGCCTCTTAGGAAGCCCAACAATTAATAGGTGTTTAAAGTTTACCTAGTATCATGTTAGATGCTATGAAAAAGGCAAAATTGTCAGAAAACCATATATGGAGTAAGTACTGGGTGGTCAGAAAAGTCATGATGTATCTTTCAATGCAAAAACTGCATCATGACTTTTCCAACAACCAAACAGTATATAAAATCAAAATATAGGGCAGGGGTAGATAGCATAATGGTTATACAAAGAGACTCTCATGCCTGAGTCTCCAAAGTCCCAGGTTCAATTCCCTGCACCATCATTAGCCAGAGCTGATCGGTGCTCTGGTAAAAAAATAAATTAAAAAAATAAAAATACAGATAGCAAATACTTTTTTTTCATAGAGCAATTTATTTAGAATTACAAATATTGGGAGTTGGGCAATAGTGCAGTGGGTTAAGCGCACATGGCTCAAAGTGCAAGGACTTGCGTAAAAATCCCAGTTCGAGCCACTTTGCAGGGGGGTTGCTTCACAAGTGGTAAAGCAGGCCTGCAGGTGTCTATCTTTCTCTCCCCATCTCCTCCTCTCTCCATTTCTCTGTTCTATCCTACAACAAAGACAGCAGTAACAACAATAAAAACCACAACGATAAAAAACAAACAAAAAACAAACAAACAAGGGTAACAGAAGGGGAAAAAAACAGCCTCCAGGAGCAGTAGATTCGTAGTGCAGGCACCGAGACCTACCGATAACCCTGGAGGCAAAGAAAAAAGTTAGATTTCCATGATGCGAAATTTAGTGAATGATCTTATGAGCTTCTTGAGAATGTTAACTAGCAGTAGTTTCTACATTTCAAATAGGATAGTTATGAGTTGAATTTTTTTTAAAGATTTTATTTATTCATGAGAAAGGATAGGAGAGAAAGAACCAGACATCTCTGGTACATGTGCTGCCGGGAACTGAACTCAGGACCTCATGCTTAAGAGTCCAAAGCCTTGGGGTCGGGTGGTGGTGCAACGGGTTAAGCGCACGTGGCCACGCAAAGCACATGGACCGGCATGAGGATCCCAGTTTGAGCCCCCCCGCTCCCTACCTGCAGGGGACTTGCTTCACAGGTAGTGAAGTAGGTCTGGAGGTGTCTTTCCCTCCCCCTCTGTCTTCCCCTCCTCTCGATTTCTCTCAGTCCTATCCACAACAAACGACATCAACAGTAATAACCACAACAAGGCTACAACAACATGGGTAACAAAAGGGGGAAAAATGGCCTCCAGGAGCAGTGGATTCATGGTGAAAGCACTGAGCCCCAGCAATAACCCAGGAGGCAAAAGAGCCCAAAGCCTTATCTATCCACTGTGCCAGCTCCTGGACCGTAAGTCAAAATTCTTTAAAACTTTGATCACTATGAAAAGTAATGTTCTAAGTACTCCACAAAAATTTACTATGTTCCAAATCTAAACTATTTCCAGAAAGACACTCACAGCTTTCAACTATGATTTACCTACACCACTTGTCTCCATTCACCTACTTCAATAAAACCAACTCACTCATTTTGTACAAGCCCATATTCTCTAAGGTGATCCCAGCCTACCCCTCCACTCTTGTTTTTAAGGGGGAAGGAAGTACATTCATTAGGGTTACATCAAATGCATAGAGTAAATGGGCTAGGGAGGAAAATTCAACTACCAGGATGGTAAAATAATTTAGAAGCACACAGTAAGAAAACAGAAAAAAAGAGGAATGGGGACAAAATACTCATGTCACCTCAAAACCAGTGACATGTTCCTAGACCCAAAGCCAAAGAATATGGGAAGCAACTTGACTTCAAGTCTCACACCCCATTCTACATGCACTTGCTCAACATCCCACAATCAAAAACACAGTTTTACCTGAGGGCCTTTCATATATGTTGTTATTGCAGTAAGATATCTCTACACCTTCTTCCTAGCACTAAAGGCTACTTAGCCATCAAGTTTCAACCTACATATCGTTTACTGACTCCCTCACAGTACCCTACAGCACCCTGCCAATGTGGATCACTCTTCTACGATCTCTTTTATATTTGCCTGGCCTTCCCTAAAAAGTATAGCTACTATCAGCTTACTTGAGTATCTTCAATATTTACAGATCCTCACACTGAAGGAAGATGCAATTATTATCACTATAGTTTGTCATTGCAGGAAGTCGTGGTTGCAAAAATAATGAGGATCAATAAGACAGCATTTATCCATACAAACATAACTACAATATTCACATCTTAATGTTCCTGAGTTAGATATAAAGTAACCATACCACGTTTCAATTAACTCAAGAGAGCAGCATTATTGACTTTGAATTCCAGAATTTTGTATTACTATTCCATACCCAATTCATATCAATTGCTTTCTTCCACAGAATGTTGCAATTGTACAAATATAAAATATAAACTCAGAAGAACTTGGAAGAGATGGAGAATGAGCATAAGTAGACAATACAATGATGTTTTTAACGGACTTGAGTCATATTTTACTGGTTACAAAACAGGTATGGGAGAGTAGTGGACAGAACTAAGAAGGGGAAAATTCCATTGATGGTGGAGCAGTACATTCTATCTCTTTCACTCTGAGAATAATTTCTTTTTTATTTAGGCCAAGGAGGTGACTCAGCTACATGTGCATATGCAACTTTAGAGGACAGACACATTCAATTTACATAGTTACTTTCCCAGAGTCAAATATGTAAATTAATAAATGCAGTTGGGGAGGTAACACTGGGTAGAGCACCAAACTTTTATGCATGAGGTTCCAAGTCTGATCCCCAACATCTCATGTGCCTATGATGCTCTACTTCTGTTATAAGTAAATAAATGTTAAGAAAAAGCAAACACTTAAAAAAAATATTTATGGGAGTCAGGCGGTAAAGCAGGTTAAGCACACATGGTATGAAGTGCAAAGACCAGCCTAAGGATTCCGGTTCGAGCCCCAAGCTCCCCATCTGCAGGGGAGCTGCTTCACAGTGGTGAAGCAGATATGCAGGTGTCTATCTTTCTCTCCCTCTCTCTGCCTTCCCCTCCTCTCTCCATTTCTCTGTCCTATCCAACAACGATGACATCAATAACAACAATAATAAAACAAGGGCAACAAAAGGGAAAAAATAAAATAATTTTATTTATAAAGGAGAACAAGTAAGAGAAACAGTATTGCTGTGACATTTCTGAAGCTAAGAATTAAAAGATAGGACCTCACACTCAGAGGTCCTGTGTTCTAACATTTCACCAGCTCCCAATAACTTCAAATCCCTTATTTTTATAATCAAAAATTTTAATAGACCACCATCTGAGTAAAACTCACTAGCTTTGAGGAACAAAGAAATAAAAAATCTTGACATTATCTACCAAACTGAAATGAAGGCGGCCAACAGTTCTTACATTATCTATATTAGCACACCATCACCTGTAATTTTATCTTCAACAGCTTGCTTACTACTCGGTTGTCAGAAAAATCATGACAAATGTTTATACAGAAAAACATGTCGGGCGGTAGCTCAGCGGGTTAAGCGCATATGGTGCAAAGCACAAGGACTGGCGTTAAGGATCCCAGCTCAAGACCCCGGCTCCCCACCTCAGGAGAGTCACCTCAGGAGAGTCACTTCCCACACAGACAAGTTGGGCCTAGACCTCTAACAAATCCCTCTCTCAATTGTCACTGGTCATCTCCATCAGGAACAACACAGCAGACCCTCTTGTGGGCCTCTACAGGACCTTGCCCCCAATGTAGGTCACCACTGGTGGGGACTCCCCATTTTCTAAAGGGAGGTTGGGTTAACATATTCTGCCACTTGAGGAAGATGGGTCCTGCAAAGAGCGCAGCCTACAATGTTCCTAGCTACCATCTACCATTACCTGGAATCTTGTCCACATTAAATTTATATACTTTTTACATTTATATAGTAAACAACTCAAAAAAGTACTTGGAATGTATTTTTTAAAGTATTTTTAAAAATATTTATTTATTCCCTCTTGTTGCCCTTGTTTTATTTTTTGTTGTCATTATTATTGCTGTTGGATAGGACAGAGAGAAATGGAGAGAGGAGGGGAAGACACGGGGGGGGGGGGGGGGAGAAAGATACCTGCAGACCTGTTTTACCGCTTGTGAAGTGACACCCCTGCAGGTGGGGAGCCAGGGACTCAAACCTAAAAAAAGTATTTTGAAATTCACTTTAGAAGTTTATTCATAAAAATAGGTTTACAATACCTTAGGGGGATTAAATGGATATGTTTCTGGTATTTTTATTTCTAGTTGATATCTTCCTCCTAAAAAATAGAAAAAACAGAAAGTTAAAAAATGCTGTGTACCTCAAATACATGAAGCCAAATATAGTGGTGAAAAATTTCAAACTACATACTATGTTATAGCCAATAACCATAAATTCATTGTTAACACTGAAGTTCAAAAAGGAAATAATCAAAAGGCTAGTTTTTAAAGGTTATTTAGAGCATACTAATAACCGAGTTGGTAGCAGTACGATATTAGCTTATTAATGAGCAGCAGGGCTAGAGATAAATGAAACATTTAAACACATAATCCACTGCCAAAGATTTCAATGGAGCACATTAGTAGTAAAGGTCTCTTCTTTTTCCTCCAGTCTGCCCTGCTCTGCTAAATAACAGAGAAGACAGAAAGAAACAATAAGGAAAGGAGGAAGGTATAAAAGCACAGAAGGTAGAGAAAAGAAGTATAAAAGACTATGCCATAAACTTAAAAATCTAATTCTTAAACTCAGGGTCAAATTTTGCTGATCCTCACTTTTCACATATGAGTCATAAATTAAGTGTCAACATTTCTTAGTAAAATCTTAAGAATAAAATTTAACATAAGAGGGAAGCATAAAACAAAAGGCAATATATATATATATACACACACACACACACATATGATAAAGCTTTACAAGAAAAGTTGTTTTAACCATTGACAAAAAGAAGGCAATATTCTGTTTTGTTCTCAAGTTATCTTGAGCAACAGAGAGATAGCATAATGGTTATGCAAAAAGACTTTCATGTAAGGAACTCTGAGGTCCCAGATTCAATGCCCAGAACCACCATAAACCAGAGCAGCAGTGCACTAGTATTAAAACAAACAAAAACCCTACTTTTTATCTAGTATTCCATAATCAGTATATTTAAAGTCTTGAAGGGAAAAACTGCTACATACGTAGCATTTGAATTCTAACGAACCTTCTAATTATAAGATTTATAGTCTATCAACACAGAATACAAATTATTCCAACTTATAGTCAATAAAACTGCAACTAAAATATTTATATTTGAAATTATGCCTAAGATTTACTTCAAAACAACCAAAGGATGATTGAATCAAAGAAAGGTCATGAGATAAAATTACTGAAGCTGACTGAAGAATATAAAGAAGTTTCACTAAATCTTCCTGTTTACATCTTTAAATGTCCATAATAAAAAGTAAAATAAACATTTTTAAAAAGTGTACTAGTTGCATTAACTTCAACAAATGTTGAAGTAAATCCTCTCACAATCCATGGGCTCTACTGTTATGAATAGATGACTGGCCCGGGAGAAAAATCAAAATAGCAATTACTTGGTAACACTTTTTCAAGCACCTTTATGTCCCAGTTCTTCTGTTTTTATTAATTCTTTATAATGGAATCCCATAGTAACTGATGCATGAGTTGAACTAGATGCTTGAATCACAGAGCATAACAAACAGTGAAACATAAAAGAAAATAGGGCAATGTAGATAGTATAGTGGTTATTCAGAGACTCTCATGCTTTAGACTCTGAAGTTATAGGATTAATCCCCTGTACCACCATAACCCAGAGCTAAGCAGTACTCTGGTAATAATAATAATAATAATAAGTAATCAAAGCAGGGCTGCAGGTGTCTGTCTCCCTATCCCCCCTTCCTTCTCAATTTCTTGCTGTTTCTACCCAATAAATTAAATAATAACAAAGATATCAAGATTAAAAAAAAAAGCAAAACAAAGCAGGTTTTAAAAAAAGAGTAGCTGATGAAATTTTATGTATAGACAACTGTTTAAAGTTCAGTGATAAATGCTAGCTTCAAACACAGGTTTAATAAATTTGCAATGAATAATAAATATATTCTTTTTCTTGGGGCCTGGGCGGTGGTGCACCTGGTTAAGCATACACATTATATTCTTTTTCTTAAGGCTTTACATTCATTATGACTAATTTTTTTATTACTGCCTTTACAAATCATTCGTCTTCCTTTTTGAAGGATGAAAACAATCTTACAAACTGGATGAAAACCCAGAGATAAAAAGTAAAGTTGAGTGAGCCCTACGGTCCAACGAATTCTATTTCTACTCCCACGCTGATTGATGTCCCTGGTCTATTAAAATATAGCCACTGCACAGCAGCCATAGCATTGTTTCATATACACGACCAAGAGATGATGCAGTGGATCTATCAGACTAATTCACCTAAGGAAACTTCCTTAAAAACCTATAATGCCTAATTATAACTTAATCCAAAGGGAAGATGAGGGAGAGATAAGATTATTTAAAAAAAAAATGGTGATCCCTTATCTTTTATGAAGTCCTAAGAAAAAAGGTTCAGGACTTAAACTATTCCTTTACCACCGAGCTATTAAATTTAAAAGAAGAAAATTAAGCAATGGGCTGGGGAGATAGCATAGTGGTAATGCAAACAGCCTCCCATGTCTGAGGTTCCAAGGTCCTAAATTCAATCCCCAGTACCACCATAAGCCAGAGATGGGCAGTGTTTTGATAAAAAGAAAAAAAGAAAAAAGAACAAAGTAGTGTGCAAGTCATTTTTCCCAAAAGTATCTTTCTTTTCAATTTGACTATTTTTTTTGCCTCCAGGGTTATTGCTGGGGTTCATTGTCTGCACTATCAATCCACTGCTCCTGGAGGCTATTTTCCCCCATTTCTGTTGCCCTTGTTGCTGGATACGGCAGAGAGAAATGGAGAGAGGACAGGAAGACAGAAAGAGGGAGAGAAAGACAACTGCAGACTTGCTTCACCACTTGTGAAGTGACCCCCCTGCAGGTGGGGAGCCGGGGGCTGGAGCCAGGGTCTTCATTCCAGTCCTTGCGCCACATGCACTCAACTCGCTATACTACACCTGACTCCCTCAATTTGATTGTTCTTAACACTATATAATATCAACACACTATTTAATGATATTATAAACAGTTTGATGTCACACATGTAACTTTTGCCTAAGTACTGAAAAATTTGAAAATTAGCAAGGTCTTGCAATAATTCTTTGAAATATTTTACTAATATCTCTTAAAATATTAAAAGTTCAAGGTCCTGTGGCTGGGTAGTGGCACACCTGGTTGAGCAGGCACATTATACACAAGAACATAGGTTTAAGACACTGGTCCCCACTCGGGGGGGGGGGGGGGGGGAAGGGGACTTGAGTGGTGAAATTGTGGTAGGTGTCTCTCTTCCCCCTTCCCTGTCTATTTATCTGTATACAAAACAAAGAAATTTTAAAAAAAAAATTAAGAGTGAAGAAGGAAGTCAGTTCAGGCCACAGGAGGTTTAACTCTAATTAGGGTGCTGAACTTGAAAGCATGAGGTCCCAAGTCCAATCCCCAGCATCCTGTATGTCATAGCAATGCTCTGGTTCATGTTTGCACGCTCTCTCTCTCTCTCTCTCTCTCTCATATGAATAAATAAAATCTTTTTTTTTTCTTCCCTCCAGGGTTCTTGCTGGGCTCGGTGCCTGCACCATGAATCCACCGCTCCTGGAGGCCATTTTTTCCCCCTTTTGTTGCCCTTGTTGAAGCCTCATTGTGGTTATTATTATTGCCATTGTTGACCCTATTCGTTGTTGGATAGGACAGAGAGAAATGGAGAGAGATGGGGAAGACAGGAAGGGGGAGGGAAAGATAGACACCTGCAGACCTGCTTCACCGCCTGTGAAGCGACTCCCCTGCAGGTGGGGAGCCGGGGGCTCAAACAGGGATCCTTACGCCTGTCCTTGCACTTTGCACCACATGCGCTTAACCCACTGCGCCACCGCCCGACCCCCGAATAAATAAAATCTTTTAAAAAAATTATCAACAATTCATGCCCTGTAGTCTAGGATGTGCTGCAGTAGATACAGTGCTAGATTTTCAAACATGAGGTCCCAAGTTGATCCCTGGCAGCACAAGTACCAGAGTAATGTCTGTTTCTATTTTTCTCTCTCCATTTATCTCTCATTAATAAATGAAATCTTAAAATCTTAAAAACAATTCATCACTGGCAGTGGTATATAAATGGTTGAACTCACATAGTACCATGTACGAGGACCTGGGTTTAAGCCCTCACACCCATCTACAGGGAAGCTCCACAACCAGTGAGGCAGGTCTGCAGGTGTCTGTCTTTCTCTATTTTGCCCCTTCCCTTTCAATTTGTCATAGATAATAAAAAAGGGTGAGATGGGGCTGCCAGGAGAGATTTGTTGTGCAAGCACCGAGCCCCAGTAAAAATCCCAGAGACAAGAAGAGAAAGGAAAACAAGATGGAATGGAAGGTCAAAACGAGTAACCTCTCATTTTTTGTTGTTTGTTTTGTTTTCATTTTTAAAAATTTACCTGCTAGCGAGAAGGTAAGAGGGAGAGGGAGACAGAGCGAGAGCATCACTCTGGCATATAGTTCCTAAGAAGGAACTAAGGAACTCAAGCATAAGAGTCCAACACTCCATTCACCTACTGTGCCACCACTTGGGTCATTCCACTAGTTTTTTATAAAAGGTTTTGTGGGGAGCCAGGTGGTAGCTTTGCAGGTTAAGCACACATGGTGCGAAGCACAAGGACTGGCACAAGGATCCTGATTTGAGCTCCCAGCTCCCCACAAGTGAAACAGTTCTGCAGGTGTCTTTCTTTCCCCGTCTTCTCCATCTCTCTCAATTTCTCTGTCCTATCCATTAACAGCAGCAGCAATGGCAAGGATAACAAAATCCAGGGCAAAAAAATGGGAAAATTGCCTCCATGAACAGTGGATTTATAGTGCAGACACTGTGCCCCAGCAATAACCCTGGAGGCAAAAACAAAGGCTTTATGTTCTTATTATTAACACAATATGGGGTTGGGAAGAGAAGCCAGAGTATCACTATGGCACATGGGATGCTGGGGATTGAATTCAGGAACTCATGCTTTCACATTCTATGCCACTTCCCCAACAGTTCTGTAATAAAAAGAATGCTATTTAAACTTTAATCAATTTCAAATATATATCCACAAAAGCCCATCAAAACTAATATTGGTAGCAAGAGAATAGGTATTTTAAATGAACCATCTTTTTCTAATTAATAGAAAGGTGTTATATTTATAGCCTAGCCTATAAGTACATATTATACTTGTTTTTTTAAAAATTAATCTACTTTGGATGGGGGTAGATAGCATGATGATTATGCAAAGAGACCCTCATGACTGAGGCTCCCAAGTCCCAGGTTCAATCCCCTGCACCATCATAAAACAGAGCTGAGCAGTGTTCCGGTATTAAAAAAAAAAAAAAAAAAAACTACTTTTATTAAGTATTGCTAAAATGGTATCAAATATTCTATCTAATTTAGTCAGAAGGTACCTTGCCACCCTAAGAGATACCAGCACCTATAGCCAACAGACTTTCATGCCTGAGGCACCAGAAGTCCCAGGCCCAATCCTAGGCACCACTATAAGCAAAAGCTGGGTTTGAGCTCTGATTAAGAAAAAAAAGAAAGAAAGATGAAAGGGAAGATACTTTGTTTATAAATTTCAACTGGCTGAGGATAAGGGTATTACACAGTATTTCTTTCTGTATTTTTACCAGAGCACTGCTCAGCTCTGGTTTGTGGTGGTGATGGGGATTGAACCTGGGATCTTTGGTGCCTCAGGTATGAAAGGCTTTTTCAATAACCATTATGCTATATCCCCAGCCCTACCTAATGACTTAAAAAAAAATATTTATTCCCTTTTGTTGCCCTTGTTGTTTTACTGTTGTAGTTATTACTGGAGAGGAGAGGGGAAGACAGAGAGGGGGAGAGAAAGATAGACATCTGCAGACCTGTTTCACCACTTGTGAAACGACTCTCCTGTAGGTGGGGAGCCGGGAGCTCAAACACAATGACTTTTAAAACACATATAAGTAGCTTAAAATTGCAATTCAAGAATATTTATGCAGTCCGGGAAATGGCATAGTGAATAAGGCATTGGACTCTCAAGCATGAGGTCCTGAGTTCAATCCCCCACAGCACATGTACCAGAATGATGTCTGGTTCTTTCCACGATTTTTCTCATAAATAAATAAATAAATAAATCACTAAGAATATTTATATCAAGAAGCTAGTATTTCACTACCTGTAAGATAGCTAAGAATGGGCCGGGGTGGTGGCATACCTGGTTGAGTGCAAGGACACCTGGGTTTGAGCCTTTGGTCCCTTGGAGGAAAGCTTTGCAAGTGGTAAAGCAGGACTGCAAGTGCCTCTCCCTCTTTCTTAAGCTTTTATAAAATTTGCTTTTCTCCCCCTTTTATTGCCCTTGTTTTATTGTTGTTGTAGTTATTATTATTGATGTCATTGTTGGACAAGACAGAGAACTGGGAACACAGAGAAGAGGAAAGAAAGACAGATACCTGGCTCACCACCTGTGAAGTGACGCCGCTGCATGTGGGGAGCAAGGGATCGAATCAGATCCTTATGCTGGTCCTTGCAATTTGCACCGTATGTGCTTAACCCACTGTGCTAGCCCGCTGTGCTACCACTGGACACCCCCCCCACACACACACACACACACACTTTTTTTTAACCAGAGCACTGCTCAGCTCTGGTTTATGATGCTAAGAGAGATTGAACCTGGGCAACACTGTCCTCTCTCAATTTCTCGGTCCTATATAATAAAAACGTGGGGGGTGGGGAGCTGGAGAAGCACTGGATTTGTAGTGACAGCCCTGAGCCCAGCAATAACCCTGGTGGCAATAAAAAATAATAATAGATTAATTAGATAGGATCCTTAGTGCACAGCCTAGATTTAAGCTTGACCTCCACTTTAGAAGGAAGCTTTAGTGCTGTTATCTTATTCACCCCACCCTCACAGCTGTGAAGCCCCAGAGATGATGAAAAACAAAAGGACTTCATGCATGAGGTTCTAAATTCAGTCCCTGGCACTATATATAGCAGAGACTATGTGATGCTCTAGTCCCTCTCACTCTCATAAAAATACTTTTTATATGGCTCATATGAAATGAAACAAAATAAACATCATTTAAGATTTGGTATAATATGCTAAAAAAAATTCTGGGGTATTTTTTAAAATGTGAATAAAAATGTTCCAAGAATATTGAAATTTTCTCAAAAATTTTGGGTAGATGTTCATTTCACAACTTTTGATGTTCAGTCAATACTTATTTACTTAAGCAGAATGATGATTAGAAACATAGGTTTTGAAATTAAGGCTATTAGGAATCAAATTCCAGCAATGCCACTTAGATGTTTGCCCTCTGACAAGTTACTTAACTTCTTTGATCCTAAGATCAAGATTATTCTGATTTAATGTTTCAGTCAAGTTTAATATGCACAATATTTTAATACACAAAAATGTACTTGCCTTCATATGGTGTGTCTGGAGGTCCTGCTATTTCTCCTCTTAATTCTGTAAAATTCTCATCTACAAGATCTACTTTAATTTGATTTTTGCTTGTCTTTAAAAAATAAACAGAAAATAAATGTTAGTTATATCATTGGGGGAAAAGCCAATTTTTAAATATTGCCTATAAAATGTTTGATGCCCTACTTTCACAAGCTTGACTGTCTACTCTAATAAAAACAAGTTTGTCCCTTTCAGGGATTCAGCCATGTTAAAGTATAATTAAAACAAAAACAAATAACTTTTAACTTCCATGGTTTTAATAAAACAACACCAGTCTGACCAACAGTACAATGGTCTGTTAACTTCATAGGAATACTAAAAGAAAAACAATATACATTTATTGTTAACTCTTCATATTAGATCTGAAGTGATAAATCTATTCACCTGTGGATAAATAGTGGCATAATAAAGTTGCAGTGATTCTACCCACATAATAAATGGAAAATTAATGGTTACAAAAAAAGAAGAAAAAAGGTTCTATACCTTCAACTAACCACAAGTGCAAATATTTAGTTTAACTGAAATATTAAACCATTCATACTAGAACAGCAAGTTACAATCATTATAATTTTTCTATGAAAATTCATGAAAGATAACTGCCTCACTATAATCTTCTAACACCTCGTCAATTTGTTTTTCTATTTAGTTTATTTCAATTGCAACTAATCAAAAATATTTTATCTTTATTCTGCACATTGCACTTTCATATGCATAATACAATTTGAATATCTCACAATCTGTGATAATTCATTCTCAGAGTAAATTGTAATCTTATTTGAGTCAACTCTCCTTATATATTTACCTTCAAAAGCAGCTTTATGCAAAAGAGTTTTCACTTATATTTTCAAATGTATACTTACCTAGTTCTTTACTGGCCTAATCTCTAGTACAATGAATTTTTCAGCTTTCTCAATTTAAGGATACATAAATCTTTAGTAAAAAATTATGTTTTCATTTTTGTAAGGATTGATTTCAAGAATAAGTGTTCATTTTTGAACTCACTTTCTAAACCTGCTTACTATATGGAACAGGGCATCATTTAGGGTCTTTGGCTTTCTGCCCAAAAGATACCATTTTTACTTTTTATACACAAAACAGCTTTCCACAAAGTAGTTTTAACAGTACAGAATTTAAGTGCAGGAACAACACGTAACTTACAACCCAATCTTGGAAGAATTCATTTCTTTTAACCTTTTTCTTCTCCCCACTTTAGAGCACTGAAGCTTTGACAGAACCCAATTAAATTTTACATTTTTATCAATATACCTAATTCTAAATAAGCAATAATGGAAAACTTTTCCCTGTGTCCTAAGAAAATCATTATCACCCTCCTTTTGACGTGTAATAGAGGATGAAATGTACAATTCTAGTAATAGTAACAATAACTACTGATATATGTCCAGTATGACTAATGCTGAAATGAAACCAGAGACATCATAACAATTTAAGAAGCTTACAAGTGTAACTACACCATTTTCATTTCTCTCCCTACGATATGTAGAACAGAACCAGAGTAACTAGATCTTGCAAATCCACAATGCTTTTGAAGTTTTGTTACTGTAATACTGCCTTAAAAAAAAAGAAGTGGGCGGGGTAGATAGCATAAAGGTTATGCAAAGAAACTCTCATGCCTGAGGCTCCAAAGTCCCAGGTTCAATCCCCTGCACCACCATAAGCCAGAACTGAGCACTGCTCTGGTGTTTCTGCATCTCTCTCAAAAATAAAATAAATAAAATACTTAAAAAAAGAAAGAAAGAAAGAAAGGGATGGGGGAGACAGTATAATGGGTTATGCAAATATCTCTCATGCCTGAGGCTCTGAAACTCCACCCCAGGTTCAATCAGTAGCACTATCAAAAGCCAGAGCTAAATTCTCTATATCAAAAACAAACAAACAAGCAAACAAAAAAAAAAAGCCCTAAAATATCATACTTCTAAAGACAAGTTCTGGGGGCCTGGCAGTGGCGCAGCCAGTTAAGTGCACATGGTGCAAGAATCCAGGTTCAAGCCCTGCCAACCACTTGCAGGTGGTCACTACACTGGCGGTGAAGCAGGAGGACCTGCTTCGCCATCTTTCTCTCCCCCTCAGTCTTCCCCTCCTCTCTCGATTTCTTTCTGTCCTTTCCAACAGCAATAACAGCAGTAACAATAACAATAAGGGTAACAAAAATGGGAAAAGATGGCCTCTAGGAGCAGTGGATTCATGGTGCAGGCACCAAGCCCCAGTGATAGCCCTGGAGACAAATAAACAGATAGGAGGCAACAGAAGTGTAAGTTAGAAAAGCTGCCTCATAAACTGTCCTAACTGTTCAGTTAATAAAAAGCTAAGTAAGGGAGTCGGCGGTAGCCCAGCAGGTTAATCGCACATGGTGCAAAGCACAAGGACCGGCCTAAGGATCCCTGTTCAAGCCCATGGCTCCCCACCTGCAGGGGATTCGCTTCACAGGCGGTGAAGCAGGTCTGTAGGTGTCTTTCCCCCTCTCTGTCTTCCCCTCCTCTCTCCATTTCTCTCTGTCCTACCCAACAACGACATCAAGATAACAACAATAAAACAAGGGCAACAAAAGGGAAAAAATAAGCTAAGTGAATAATTTTATACCTGTCATTACCCCAATTATAATTCAAAAGAAAATGGGTACTTTTTTCATTCTTTTTTTTTTTTTTGCCTCCAGGGTTATTGCTAGGACTCAGTGCAATCCGAATCCACTGCTCCTGGAGGTTACCCCCCCCCATTTTTTATTGCCCTTGTTGCTATTATTACTATTACTGTTATTGTTATTGTGACCACCTGCAAACCTGCTTCACCGCCTGTGAAGCGACTCCCCTGCAGGTGGGGAGCTAGGGGCTTGAACCTGGATCCTTCTACCAGTCCTTGCGCTTCGAGCCACCTGCACTTAGCTGTGCTACCGCCCGACTCCCACTTTTTTCATTCTTGAGAAATACTATTACTAGTATAACAAAAATTTACTAAATCAGCTCAAGAAAATATAATCACTATGGTGAATTACATTATAAAGAGCACTCTAAAGTCTACAGTAAGATCTTTAAATGAAGATAATGAGAAGGAAATTAGATGTTGGGAAGACAGCATAATGGTTATGCAAAAACAAACAAAACCTTCATGCTTAAGGCTCCAAAGGTCATAGGTTCAATTCTTAGCACCACCATAAGAACTGAACCGTGCTCTGGTGTGCCGTGTGCTTGTGTGTGTGTGTGGGGGGGGGGGGGTGGTGTAGGTAGAAATTTGAAAGCTAAATATTTTTTTCACAGTAATTTTCCACCACATAATTATCTTTTTAAAAAATTGTTTTCATTTATTTATTATTGGACAGAGACAGAGAAATTGAGGAGAGAGAAAGAGACAGAGAGACACTTACATCCTTAAACCTGGGTTTGTCCACTTAGCCAGGTGTGCCACCAACTGGCCACATCATTATCCTTTACACCTATAAAATTTAATTCAAATATCCAGTTTATTCACAACCCCAAACTTTAATTCCTTACTCCTCTAAGAAACTTAAACTTCCTGCTGAACAGACACTAACTGTAAGAAAGCATGGAAAATGGCAAAAAATGACAGGGTTCTAGAAATGGGCTTTGGAGTCTTAAGTGAGTTGAATCCTAGTTCTGCTGCTTTCTTGTGAAATTAATTCAGCTATGCCCCTAAACATCTAATTCTCAACTTCATTATTATAAAATGAGAATATCTATCTCTATCTCAGAATTAAAGGAGTCTCTTGGACAGAACATTTCCCCTAATCAAAATTTCTCTATAAGAGTTATTGCAATTGTTTCCAGTCTGAAATGAAATTTCTAAAAATAAATAACATCGTCCAGGGAGACTGAGCCTTTTGTGAACCTCAATGAATAGTGTTATCACTAACCTACAGTTTTGTAAGAACAGCTGCAAAGTTACTTTTCTACCCTTTTTGTCCCAACATAGCTAAATATATAGCAGGACCTCTAGTAGCCTTGTTTTTCCTGATAATCTCTTGTGGTTCCAATGTATTTCTAACACTCAAAAGGACAGAAGCTACAACTCCAATGAGCAATTTTAAAATAAACTATTTTATTAAGATATAACAAAGCATACCAAATAGCATACAATGTAGGCCTAGTTTGAATGTGTTAAATAAACATTGATTTATTTAAAAAAGTGTAAAATTTAAAGCAAGCTTAACAGTTTTCCAAAGCCAAATTTGTAGGTGGACTGAAAGCATCATCATTTCAAATAAACTGGGATTTAATATATGCCAAGCAGTCTAAGTGTTATCAAATAAATTTTAGTCCCTGCCGACTTGGAGCATACACTCTACTGGAAAAAAAACTTGAAAGACTAAAACCAAACTTGAAAAATTTTGATTGTAAGCACCAAGTATAATGTATACTGCTGTTTACAAATTACAAAATAACTCTAAGTTATACAGTCGTTCTATTTCATCCTGTCAATTAGGAATTATAATAGTAATAACCAGAGAGGGATCCGACGGTGGCAGACCAGGTTGAGTATACATGCGACAATGCACAAGGTCCCAGGTTCAAGCCCCAAGTCCCCACCTCCAAGGGGAAGTTTTACAGGTGGTAAATAAGACAGGTTATCTTTCTCTCCTCTCAATTTCTGTATCTATCCAACAAAATAAAGAAAATATTTTATATTGAAAAAGCAACAGGCAGAGGTAAATAGCATAATGGTTATGCAAAGAGACTCCAAAGTTCCAGTTTCAATCCCCAGCACCACCATAAACCAGAGCTGAGCAGAGCTCTGGTAAATAAATAAATAAATATTTTAAAAAGCAACAACCACATACGATGTTGGGGGGACTTGAAAAAATGTAATTTTAAATAATCTCTAAAGTTATACATAATGCCACACAGAAACTGTATGTTGGGGCTGGGTGGTGGCACACCTGATTTAGCGAACATGTTACAGTGTACAAGGACCCAGGTTCAAGCCCTCAGCCCCCACCTGCAGGGAGAAAGCTTCACAAGTGGTGAAGCAGGGCTGCAGGGCTCTCCCTCTCTCTCTCTCCCCCTTCTCTTCTCTGGCTTTTTTTTTTTTTTTAAACCAGATCACTATTCAGCTCTGGCTTGTGGTGGTGGTGGTGGTGGTGGTGGTGGTGGTGGTGGTGGTGGTGGTGGTGGTGGATTGAACCTAGGACTTTGGGACCTCAGGCATGAGTCTGCTTGCATAACTACTATGCTATCTACCCTCCGCCCATACCTCTTATCTCAATCTTTCTCTATCAAATAATAAATGAATAAAAATATTTTTAAAAGCATCTTTAAAAAAAAAAGAAACTGTTTCCTAGTCAAATCACAGCTACCAAAATTTAGGAGCATTGCTTATCACTAATATACTAATGTGAAATTCAGTTATTCCTAATTTGTTAGAAGCCTCGAGGTAGCACAGTGGATGAAGTATTGGACTCTCAAACCCAACTTGTTGGAAACTGCACAGGAGGTACTACTGTAAAGCACTGAACTCTTGAGCATGAGATCCCAAGTTCAATCTCTGGCATCACATGTGCTAGACTGATGCTTTAGTTATAATTCCCATCCAAATAAATTAATCTCTCCTTTAAAAAAAATGCAACTGCTATCACCATTTTCTCATAATTTAAGTGACTTACTTTTCCCCCAAATAAGGATTTCAACCTTCTATGCATTTAAATTCTGAAGCTTGGGATACATCACACCCCCAAAACAGGGTTGATGTGAGACTTGGAAGAAGGGAAATAAGGCAATGGAGACATATATATGGTATGTAGTGAAAAAAAAAAAAAAAAAACATAAACATTTTCTAGATTTTTGATAGACTGGACAGGTTGGCTCCCATGGAGGATAAGTCACTTTTTTGAGGGGGTAGGGTGGAGTGGGGGTGGTGGTGATATATTTTTTTAACTGGAGACCTTATTTCTCTCTTTTTTTAAATATTTTATTGATTTTATTTTCCTCCAGGGTTATCGCTGGGACTTGGCACCTGCACGACGAATCCACTGCTCCTCAAGGCCATCTTTTTTCCACTGTTGTTGTTGCTGTTATTGTTTTTGGACAGGACAGAAAGAAACAGAGAGGAGGGGAAGACAGAGAGGAGGGGAAGACAGAGAGGGGGAGAGAAAGATAAGACACCTGCAGACCTGCTTCACCACTTGTGAAGCGACCCAACCCCGAAGATGGGGAGCTGGGGGCTTGAACCGAGATTCTTGAACTTTGCACTATGTGCACTTTAACATGGTGCACTACTGGGGGGGGGGGGCGGGCGGGCGGCCAAACACCAGAGCACTGGTCAGCTCTGGTTTATGGTGGGGCTGGGAACTGAACCTAGGACCTCAAAGCCTCAGGCATGAAAATCTCTTTGCATAACCATTACACTGTATCTCCTGATACTAAGATGGATTCTTCACACAATCTAGTCTTTTTGGCTTTTTTCCTTCTCCATGTCTAAACAATATGAATGTTGTTCCATTTTGTTCCCAAAGCCTCAACCCAAAGGAGACAATTGTAGGAAATTTTCACCAATGTCTGAGATTTAATAAGTCATCAAATTTGGAGCAAATGCAGATTAGTCTTCCAAAAACAAATAAACATATGAATAAAATAATTCTTAAGGGCTGGGAGATAGCATAATGGTTATGCAAAAGCATTTCAAGCCTGAGGCTCTGAGGTCCCAGGTTCAATCCCCTGCACCACCATAAGCCAGAACTGAGCAGTGTTCTGGTCTCTTCCTCTCTCATGGTATCTTTCCCTCTGTATCTACTCTTTCTCACTAAAATAAATTAAAAATAAATAAATAATAATAATTCTTAAACAAAAAACTGCTTTTCACTATAGCCAAGAAGGACCCAGAGTCAAGGCCCAGGTCCTACCTGCAGGAGGAAAGCTTCAGGAACAGTGAAGCAGTACTCTATGTCTCCCTCTCCCACTCCTCAATTTCACGCTATCAAATAATTTATTTATTAATGCAAGATTTGGGGGAGGGCGGCAAAGATGGAACTCAGAACCTCAAGCTTGAGATTCCAGTGCCCTGACTTCGACAACTCCAGGATATCTAAAAAAAAAAAAAAAAAAAAATGGAGTCAGGCGGTAGTGCAGCGGGTTAAGCACAGATGGCACAAAGCCCAAGGACCAGAGTGAAAATCCCAGTTCGAGCCCCCATCTCCCCACTTGCAGGGGAGTAGCTTCACAAGTGGTGAAGCAGGTCTGCAGGTGTCTATCTTTCTCTCCCCGTCTTCCCTCCTCACTCCATTTCTTTCTGTCCTATCCAACAACGACATCAGTAACAACAAAAACAACTACAACAATAAAAAAAACCAAGGGCAACAAAAAGGAATAAATAAAATATTTAAGAAAAAATAAAGGGAAAAAAGTACTGTAGGGACTGGGTGGTGGCACAACTGGTAGAGCAGACACATTACCATGGGCCAGGACACAGATCTGAGCCCCCCACTCCCTGCCTGCAGGGTGGGAGGGAAGCTTCACAAATAGTGAAGCCGGTCTCTCTCCCTCTTTCCCCTTCTCCCTTCCCCTCAATTTCTCTGTCCTATCTAGTAAAAAAAAAAAAAGAAAGAGGGGACTAAGGAGATAGCATATTGGTTAAGCAAAGAGACTTTCATACCTGAGGCTGAGGTCCGAGTACCACCATAAGGCAGAGCTGAGTAGTAATCTAGTGTACCTCACCCAGACCCTTTCTTTCTTTTGTTAAAATAAATAAGGGAGTCTGCAGGTGTCTTTCTTACTCTCTTCCCCTCCTCTCTCCATTTCTCTCTGTCCTATTCTTACGCTCATAAGTCAGTACTTTAAAACTTATCATTAGACAGCCAGTGCTGGCACACCCTATTGAGTGCACATGTTACAGTGCACAAAGACCCAAGTTCAAACCCCGATCCACACCTGCAAGGGGGAAGCTTCTCAAACAAATTTCTGTTTCTAACTCCCCTTCTTATCTCAATATCTCTCTGTATCCAATAAATAAATCACTGGACATTTAAGGAAGGATAGAGTCAAGGTCTGTTTGATTAGACTGTATAAGGATTTTTTTTAATAGTGTACACTTTGACACATGCACAACCCAGGTTGAAGCCCAGCCTATACCACATTGAAGAAAGCTTCAGGGTTAAGTGCACATGGTGCGAAGCACAAGGACAGGCATAAGGATCCCAGTTCGAGCCCCAGACTCCCCACCTGCAGGGGAGTCACTTCACAGGTGGTGAAGCGGGTCTGTAGGTGTCTTTCTCTCCCCCTCTTCTCTCCATTTCTCTCTGTTCTAGCCAACAATAACGACATCAATAATAACTACAACAATAAACAACAAGGGCAACAAAAGGGAATAAAAATATTTTAAAAATTAAAAATAAATAAACATGAATGAATGAAAAGAAGGTTGGCTGGCTGCCAGGAGTGGTGAATTCAAGCAGGCACTAAGTGCCAGCAATAACTATGGTGGAAATTTTAAAAAGTATTATATTAAATTTCAGAGATTCTTTCATTTTATCTCATGAGATAGAAAGTTTCATGAGAAAGAAAAGTCAGACTACTATTCTAGTACATGCAGAGGTAGGGATAAATAGGATTCTAAAGTCCTCTACCACTTGAGCTGACTACTAATTGTACTATTTAATCACTAAATACTTTAAAGGAAAATTTGAGGAGCTGTGTGGTGGCATGCCTGGTTGAGTGTGCATTAATATCATGAGCAAGAAACTGAGTTCAAGCCCTTGCTCTCCATGACATGCGCACTTAACCAGGTGCACCACCACCCAGCCCTGATGCATAGCTTATTATGCGGTAAGGCCTGGATTCAGAAACTAAAAGGAGCGGTGGCACAAAAAAGTCCCGGGGGGGCGGGGGGGAGAAGATGTGCATGCTAAGATCTTGATTTGGTAAAAGGAGGAGGAAAAAAAAAAAAGGAGGGGGAGCACAAGGACAAGGGTTCAAAAGCCACTATTCCCCAGCTGCAGGTGGGAAGCTTCACAAACACTGAAGCAGGTTTCTCCCTTTCTCTTCCTCTACCCTCTTAATTTTTCTTTGTCTATCAAATGAAAGAAAAATGGAAAAGGAAAAAAATGTTCACCAAGAGCAGTAGATTCATTTGTGCAGATTTCAAGCCCAAGCAATAACCCTGATGGCAACAAAAAATTATTTTTTTTAAATAAAGGAAGACAAAAGGATATTAATATCAATAGTTCTCTGTGATTAATGAGAGGTTTTCACTTAGTTTTGCCATCTTGTACATTTGTCTAAAATCTTTTCTTCCTCTCTGATAGAGAAATTGGGGGGTACGGGAGTAGAGCTGTAGACACTGGCACACTGCTTCAACTCTCGTGCCCCAACTAGGTACACTATCCCACAGCCCCTCCCCCTTTTTTGACAGAGAAACAGGGGAAACAGGCTGACAGGGAGAAAGACACTTACAACATTGCTTCCCTCCTCCTGAAGTGTCAGCTCTGCAGATGAAGACTAGGGACTTAAACTTGAGTCCTTGCTAACAGTAACCTAATTTATGCAGATTTAAAATGTAAGCACTAGCAACAAAGTAGTTATAATCACCTGGATCTTAATATTAGCTATATTATATATATATATATGATGTGTTTATTTTTATATTCTTAAGGAAGAGCAAGGAGAAAATATTCTCTCTCTCTCTCTCTCTCTATATATATATATATATATAAATAAACATATCTAAGTTCTTATAGCTCATGGTCATCATATCCTTGATTTTATTATCACCATAACTTACACCTCCAAAATTCATTTGAAGTGTCTGAGTCCCAACTTCTTTAATACAACGATGTTAACTATTGGCTGGCATCACTGAAACATTGTTACCCTTCCCTCATTTTTTTTTTTTTTGCATCCAGGTTTATGGCCTGCACTAAGAGTCAACTGCTTCTGGAGACTTCTTCCCCCCATTTTATTGCATAGGACAGAGATATTGAGAGATGAGGAAGATAGAGAGGATGAGAGAAAGATAAGACACCTGCAGACCTGCTTCACCACTTCACCTGAAGTAACACCCCCACACACACATACACACTGTAGGTGAGGAGCCGCAGGCTCAAACAGGTCCTTGGACTTGATAATATGTGCGCTTAACCTGGTGTGCCACTGCCCTCCTGCCCTCACTCTTCTTTTTCTTATATTTATTCCCTTTTGTTGCCCTTGTTTTATTGTTGTAGTAATTATTATTGATGTTGTTGTTGTTGGACAGGATGGAGAGAAACAGAGAAGAGGGAAAAAGATAAGACACCTGCAGACCTGCTTCACCGCCTGTGAAACGATTCCCCGCCTGTGAAGCGATTCCCTTGCAGGTGGGGAGCCAGGGGCTCGAACCCACCCAGATTCTTTTTTTTTTTAATTTATTTATTCCCTCCCTCCCTTTTGTTGCCCTTGTTTCTTTTTATTGTTGTAGTTACTATTGTTGTTGAATAGGACAGAAAGAAATGGAGAGAGGAGGGGGAGACAGAGAGGAAGAGAGAAAGACACCTGCAGACCTGCTTCACCATCTGTGAAGCGACCCCCCTGCAGGTGGGGAGCCAAGGGCTCAAACCAGGATCCTTCCGCGGGTCCTTGTAGCCCGACTCCCTCGAACCCAGATTATTACGCCGGTCTTTGTACTTTGCACCAACCTGCGCTTAACCTGCTGCGCTAATGCCCGACTCCCCCTTTCCCTCACTCTTAATTACCTCTAAAGTAGTCACTTTTCTTCCTAACCAGTTAAGACTACATGGATAGTCACTATAATCTCTCAAACATTCCTGACACCCTGGTATTTTCTTCCTTTACAGTACTCAAAAGGCAAAGACCCAATGCTAACTAACCTGTTTTCCAATTAACAACAAAAACCTTCTTGTGTCTGCTCCAAGCTGTACTTCTGGGATGGAAACCATACATTAATTGGTCTCATGATTAGTGCAGATCACAAAGCCCAACTGAAAGCTTAATATTGCCCAGATCCTACTAAAGATCAATTATCCTATTTATGCTAGGAATACTACCCTTCCATTCTTTTCAAGGATTGTCTCTACACCAACTATTCCTTTCTCTAGCATAATCAGTTTCTTCCAACATTAACTTAACACATAATTTTAACACCTATCAGAATTTTTTTTTTTTTTTGCCTCCAGTTATCTCTGGGGCTTGGTGTCTGCACCACGAATCCAGTGCTCCTGGAGGCCGTTTTTCCCACTTCGTTGCTCTTATTTTTATTGCTGTCACTGCCATTGCTGCTGTTGTTGGATAGGACAGAGAGAAATTAAGAGAATGGGGGAAGACAGAGAAGGGGAAAGAAAGACACCTGCAGGCGTGCTTCACCACTTTTGAAGTGACCCTCTGCAGTTGCTGAGCTGGAGGCTGGAACTGGGATCCCTAAGCTAATCCTTGTGCTTCAAGCCACGTGCACTTAACCAGCTTCACTACTGCCCAGCCCCTCTATCAGAATTTTTAAAAAGTCACCTGAATTCACATTCTTCTCCAGTTTCCCTCTCATCAAAGTAAAATTCCATTTAAAAAAGTTGACCAGGCGGGTGAGTAGACAGCATAATGGTTATACAAAGGACTTTTATACTGGAGGCTCTGAGGTCTCTGGTCCAGTGCCTGGAACCACCATAAGCCAGTGCTCTGGTAGGAAGTAAGAAAGAAGGTAAGAAGGAAGAAAAGGGTGGTCCTGGAGGCAGTGAATAAAGCATTAGACTCTCAAGTGTGAGATCCCCAGCAGCACATATACCAGAGTGATGTCTGGTTCTTTATCTCTCAGTAAGTAAATAAAATCTTAAAAAAAAAAAAAAAGGAGAGAGAGAGAGAGGAGGGAAGGAGGAAGGGAAGGTGAACTGACCAGTGGCCCATGTGTGGCACCATGGGCAGAGCACTGGACTTAGTCATTAAGTCCAATGTAATTCCCAGAATCACATCTGCCAGAGTGATACTCTGATTCTCTTTCTCTAAGTCAAAAAAAGAATAATGGTCAGTTTCTTGCCTTTCTCTTAACAATTCATTCCACTCAAGATACTCACTTTCATTATTCCAATGAAAAGATTCCAGTCAAGATCATCAATGATCACCACAATACAAATTTAATTCACTGCTCTTACGTCCCATTCAGTACCATAAGAAAGGTGATTTCTCCCAGAAACTGTCTTGTTAACTGATACCATGCTGTTCAAGTTTTCCTAATATATCACTGTATCATCCATTTTCACTAATCTTTTGTTAGCTTCAATTCAACTTCAAACATATGACTTCTTTCCTACCAACTTCTCCTATAATTAAATCACCCAATATATGTTTAATTTTTTTAATTTATTTATTTATGAGTGTGAGATGGGAGGTGAAAGGTAGGAGGGGAGGTGAGACAAGAGTATCATTCTGGCATATAAAATGCAGGGGACCAAGCTCAGGACTCCATCATACTTACTACGAACAGTTTATCCTATCGCCATCTGCCTGGCTGCCAATCCCTATTTCAAGCACACTATATATTCATTATGCCTAGTAACCTCTCCAGTTCTGACCTCAAATTCCTATAATCAACTGATTGTTATTATCCCCTTAAAACCTAACAAAAACAAAGTAAAAATCTTGGTCTCCATAGACATCCACTCTTTCCACCTCAGACAAAAACCTAGATTATCTTTCTAGCTCTTCATTTTCCACTGCACAATCAAAAAGTTCTAGTCTCTTTAAAGCATATCCTATTTTCACTTTTCTCCAGCCTATTCAACTCTAACCCATAACTTACTACAATACATGATTGTTACCCAGAAAGGTGTCCCAAAGGATATTGCTAAATTTATTCCTGTCCCTTTCTCACTCCCATGTGGCACACTTGCCTAACCAACTTCCTTTCTCCTTACTAATGAAACCATAATTTTTAAACTGAGGAGCAATGTGCTTAGCAAAAATAAAAAAGTAACCTCCATAAACTAAGATGATGTTATGGCTGTACCTTGCATGAGGGGGGAAAAATGTAACTAAATAAGACTTCTTTTTAAAAAAATTCTCACTACTGGTGAATGTAAAACATTAATTCCCCAATAAAGAAATTAAAAAAATTCTCAGAAAGCACTTTCAAAGGTGTAGTAGAGGGGGTCGGGTGGTAGCGCAGCCGGTTAAGTGCACATGGCACGAAGCACAAGGACTGGAGCAGGGATCCCAGTTCAAGCCCCCAGCCCCCCACCTACCTGCAGGGGGGTCGCTTCACAAGTGGTGAAGCAGGTCTGCAGGTGTCTTTCTCTCCTCCTCTCTGCCCCCCGCCCCGATTTCTCTCTGTCCTATTCAACAACAATGACATCAATAACAATAATAACCATAACAACAATAATACAACCTGGGCAACAAAAGGGAAAAAAACAGCCTCCAGGAGCAGTGAATTCCCAGCCCCAGCAATAACCCTGGAGGCAAAAAAAAAAAAAAAGGTGTAGTAGATTCAATTGGCTGTTCCTTCTCTGAAACTCAAGCATGTTATGTGGATTTCTGACACTGATAATCTGGAACAAGTCAAACTCTTAGAAATGGTAAATTAACAATCAATTCCTAAACAATCAATTCCAAAACGCTCTCCTGACTTCCTAATTTGTCACATGCAATCTAACTCTTATATCTGTCTCAATTCATTCTCCACATAACAGTTAAACTGGTCTTTTAAAACTGCAAAATTTTGTGGTCCAGCAGGTGACACAGTGGATAAAGCATTGGACTCTCAAGCAGGAGGTCCCAAATTCAATCTCCAGCAGCACATGTACCAGAGTGATGTCTGGTTCCCTTTTTTTTTCTTTCTCATCTTTCTTGTTAATAACTAAAGTATTTTTTTTAAAAACTGCGAAATTTTCAGGGCCAGAAGATAGCTCAATGGATAGAGCACACACTTTACAATTTCTAAGGTCGTAGGTTAGAACTCTGGCATCACATGTGAGCATAATGTACTGTATTAAAAGGAGTTCCATGGAAGATGAAGCAGTAGTTTGGTGTTTTACTCTCTATAAAGTATGCAAAGATAAAATATGGGGGGGGGGGGCCTGGGGCTGCTCAGTGGGTAGAATAAGTGCCTTGTCACATATGCAGCCCAGCTTCAAGCCTCAGAACTACATGGGAAGTGCAATAGCAATAAAGGAAGCTTTGGGGCTGTGGTAGTTCTCTGTCTCTTGATCTGAATAAGAAAAGCAGAAGTTGCTTGGGCCCCATGAAATCACACATGCATGAGATCCAAACAAAACAAACAAAGTGAGGGAGAGGAATCATCAGTATCACGCATGAGATCCTGGGTTGGTTCATTCATTTTTATGGGCCAAGGTACATGTAGCTCAGTAGTAGAGCACATAAAAAGCCAATTTTTTCAACACATTTAAATTAAAATTTAAGGCAGGAGAGATAGCATAATTAATGGTAATGTAAACAGTCTCAAGCATGATAGTTCAATCCCCAGCACCACCATACACCATAACTAAGCAGTGTTCTAACACGCACGCACGCACGCACGAACACGCACACACAGGAGCTCTTACCATCCCATCCATGAAGCTGGTGCTTCCATGGGTTTGAACCATAGCCTAATGCATAATACAGTGCATACACCTCTACATTCGATTATACAATGATCATTAGCTTTCTACATGCGTAAGACCTGATCTAATATATGACTAAATTAATTCCAATTTACCCTCCCAGTTTCAGTTAAGGTAATTCCCAAGGAACTCTTTTCCCTGAGGCCAGGTTATCCACCCCCAGTTTTTTCTTTACCTAAATTCAATAAGTATACATGATTGTTTTATATTTCACTGCCTTACCAAGCAATTATTTACTTCATCACTGCATGGATCATGGCTATCTTATTAACATAAGAGGCAGACAATTCATATATATATATATATATACATATATATATGTATATATATATATATAGAGAGAGAGAGAGAGGATAGAGAAAAATATAGAGCTAAAGATTTAAACCATAAGGACACAGATGACATTAGATATACTACATATATTCCTTGAGGATTTTCAGGAGAAAACTATAAAACTACACACACACACACACACACACACACACACACACACACACACACACCACGATTACATTCTCACCTTTTACCCATTCTTGGCTTGCATCACCCTGAATTATCAATAATTAAACAAAACAGAATCTCAACTTCATTCATTTGATGATCATGTTCATCAACATATAAACTTTCTAGTTCCAGAAGCAGCAAAAAAAAAAAAAAAAAAAAAAAGTATTATTTTCATAGCAGTTGGGAACTAGTTTCCCTGAGCTTAAGAAAATTTTTCAGGGGGCCAGGCGGTAGTGCAGTGGGTTAAGCGCAGGTGGCTAAAAGCACATGGACTGGCGTAAGGATCCTGGTTCAAGGCCCAAGCTCCCCATCTACAGGAGAGTCAGGTGGCTTCATAAGTGGTGAAACAGGTCTGCAGGTGTCTCTCCCTCCCCGTCTTCCCCTCTTCTCTTGATTTCTCTGTTCTATCCAACAACAACAATGGCAATGACAGCGATGAAAACAACAATGATAAACAAGCGCATGCAACAAAAGGGGAAAAATGGCCTCCAGAAGCAGTGGATTCATAGGGCAGGCACCAAGCCCCAGTGATAACCCTGGAGACCAAAAAAAAAATCCTTCAAGTCACTCTGGAAAACATGCCTCATTCTTAGCCAACAATGTGCTCATGTGCTCAGCAACAGAAAACTAAAAGTCAACAGACAGATCTCTGAACTCCATGATTCACACAGTTCCTATGGTATAGAGATAAAGCACCTAAGCAAATCCCTAAAGACCATGTATGACCAAGCCCAAAGGCATAAAAAATGGTGACAGGGAGTCGGGCTGTAGCGCAGTGGGCTAAGCGCAGGTGGCGCAAAGCACAAGGACCAGCATAAGGATCCCGGTTCGAACCCCGGCTCCCCACCTGCAGGGGAGTCGCTTCACAGGCGGTGAAGCAGGTCTGCAGGTGTCTATCTTTCTCTCCTCCTCTCTGTCTTCCCCTCCTCTCTCCATTTCTCTCTGTCCTATCCAACAACGACAACAACAATAATAACTACAACAACAACAAGGGCAACAAAAGGGAATAAAAAAATAAATATTAAAAAAAAAATTTTTTTTTAAATGGTGGGAGTCGGGCTGTAGCGCAGCGGGTTAAGCGCAGGTGGCGCTAAGCTCAAGGACCGGCGTCAGGATCCTGGTTCGAGCCCCGGCTCCCCACCTGCAGGCAGGTCCCTTCACAGGCAGTGAAGCAGGTCTGCAGGTGTCTGTCTTTCTCTCCCCCTCTCTGTCTTCCCCATCTCTCTCCATTTCTCTCTGTCCTATCCAACAACAACATCAATAATAAATACAACAATAAAACAAGGGCAACAAAAGGGAATAAATAAAACAAAATAAAATAAATTAAAAAAAAATGGTGACACATATATAACCACTTAAAATGCCATCCAATTTTCCAATGGCATACTTCCAGTCTTATAGACGCACAAAAAAATTGTACGCATGTGCTCAAAGAAGAAACTGGAAATAGGGTAGTAAAAATACCATACGGTTATACAAAGAGACAGTCATGGCTGAGGTTTCAAAGTCCCAGGTTCAATCCCCCACACCACCATAACCCAGAGCTGAGCAATGAGTCAGGTGGTAGCAACAGCGGGTTAAGCACATGTGGTACAAAGCGCCAAGGACTGGCATAAGGATCCCGGTTTGAGCTCCCAGCTCCCCACCAACAGGGAGTCGCTTCACAGGCAGTGAAGCAGGTCTGCAGGTGTCTTTCTTTCCCCCCCTTCTTCCCCTCCTCTCTCCATTTCACTCTGTTCTATCCAACAACAATGAAATCAATAACAATAACTACAACAATAAAAAAACAAGGGCAACAAAAAGGGAATAAATAAATATTAAAATAAATAAAATAGGGAGTCTGGAGGTAGCATAGCGGGGTTAAGCACACGTGGAGCGAAGCATAAGGACTGGAGTAAGGATCCCGGTTCAAGCCCCGGCTCCCCACCTGCAGGGGAGTCAGATCACTAGTGGTAAAGCAGGTCTGCAGGTATCTTTCTCTCCTCCTGTTTTCCCCTCCTCTCTCCATTTCTTTCTGTCCTATCTAATAATAACAACAAGAATAACTACAACAATAAAAAACAAGGGCAACAAAAGTAAAAATAAATAAATTTAAAAAATTGGAAATAACTAAACATGAAAGATCAGCTGTCAGTCTATATATGAAAAAATGAACACCAAGAGGATGAAGAGCTCAGAGTGGTCCTGAAGGTGGTGCAGTGAATAAAGCATTGGATTCTCAAGTATGAGGTCCTGAGTTCAATCCCCAGCAGCACATGTACCAGAGTTGTACCTGGTGTTCTCTCTCTGCCTATCTTCTTTATGAACAAGTAAATAAAATTTAAAAAAATAAAACGGAAAAGAAGTATCTCAGAACAAGTTAGAGTTTGAGGTATGTGTGGGCAGTCAATTGTGTTGAAATTTGACAACAGTCAAGAAAGGTAATCTAGAATAACAATACAAAGATTTGACTTTATGCAATAGGTAGCAAAGACTTTATATCCAGTGACATGGGCAAATTATCTTAATAAAATAATCCACATGAAATATAAACCTGGGGCTGGGTGGCGGCACCTGGTTGAGAACACGTTACAATGTACAAAATCAGAGGTTGAGCCCCCAGTCTCCACCTGCAGGGGGAAAGCTTTGCAAATGGTGAAGCAGGGCTGCAAGTGTCTCTCTGTCTCTCTCCCCTATCCTCTCAATTTCTGGCTGTCTCAATTCAGTAAGTAAATAAATGAATAAATAAAATGTAAAAAAAAATCCCTAGAGAAAAAAAATGAAAACCTAACAGAGCAGTTGGCAAAAGAAATGAAAAGTGAAGTCAATGACTTATAAAGGGCAGTATTAGAGGTCATAAGATGAGAAAGTCAGAATCAGAGCAATCAAAAGAAAGCCCTTTGAAGATACTCAAAAGATCCACTGGAAATAAAAAATACCTAAGAGGGCAGAGGGTAGAAAAAATAATGGTTATACAAACTGACTCCAAAAACCTGGCTCCTAAAGTCCCAGGTTCAATTCCCTGCACCACCATAAGCCAGAGCTGAACAGTGCACTGAGAGAGAGAGAGAGAGAATTACCCAGTAATACAAAGCCAGTTCTATTATTTTATGTTGCCACCAGTGTGATCACTGGAATTCAATGCCTGCATGACCCCATGCTTCCCAGCACTTTTTTTTCCATTACAGGGAAGAAACAAAAATAGGGAGGTGGAGAAATAGTGTGATGCTTATGCAAAAAGACTTTCATGCCTGAAGCATCAGAAGTCCCAGCTTCAATCCCCCGTACCACCATAGTAAGCCACAGCTAAGCAGTGCTCTGATTAAAAAATAAAAACAATGAATTAATCTTCTTCACTTTATCCTGGATGGAGCTTGAGGGAATCATGTTAAGTGAGATAAGTCAGAAGGATGCAAGGACCTATGTAAGGATCCTGGTTCGAGCCCTCGGCTCCCCACCTGCAGGGGAGTCACTTCACAGGCGGTGAAGCAGGTCTGCAGGTGTCTGTCTATCTTTCTCTCCTCCTCTCTCCATTTCTCTCTGTCCTATCCAACGACTACAATAAAAAAAAATAAAAATAAAAAATTAAAGAAAGAGAAGGATGGGGGCGAGGGTAGATAGCATAATGGTTACGCAGAGACTCTCATGCTTCAGGCTCCAAAGTCCCAGATTCAAACCCCTCTACCCGCACCACCATAAACCAGAACTGAGCAGTGCTCTGACAAAACAACAACAACAAAAAAACCCACCTTCTACAAAGAGAAGGATGAATAGAAAAATTAGAACAGAAGGGAAAACATAAAGCAGAACTTGGACTGGAATTGGTGTATTACATCAAAGTAAAAGACTGTGGTGGGGGGGCTTCAGGTCCTGGGACATTATGGCAGAGGAGGACCTAGAGAAATTGTTATGTGGAAAACTGAGATGTTACCCACATACAAACTACTGTATTTTACTGTCAACTGTAAACCATCAATCCCAATAAAGGGAAAAAAATTTAAATAAAATGAGGGAGTGAGAGAGATAACTTCAGCACTATGAAGCTTCCTCCCAACTGCAGGTGGGGGCGAGGGGCTTGACCCTGAATCCTTGATGATGGTAATGTGCCACGAACCAGTTACCAGGTTAAACTATTTTATTTTATTTATTTTTTGCCATCAGGGTTATCACTGGGGCTCAAGCCTATACAGTGACTTCTAGGCTATTAGCAGCCATTCATACCCTTTCCCCTTGTTCTTTACTTGATAGGACAAAGAAATTGACTGAGGAGATTGAGATAACTGCAGCACTGCATCACCCCTCATGAAGCTTCTCCCCTGAGGACTGGGGGGCTTTAACTTGGATACTTGTTCATGTGTGTGTTCAACCTTATGTGCTACGGCCCCGCACACTGATTCAGTTATTTTTTTTTCCTCCAGGGTTACCACTGAGGCTCAGTACCTACACTACAAATCCACTGCTCCTAGAGGCCATTTTCCCTATTTTGCTGCCCTTGTTATTGCTGTTGTTGGGTAGGACAGAGAGAAATCAAGAGGGAAAGACGGGACGGGGAAGACGAGAAGAGAAAAGCAGACACCTGCAGACCTGCTTCCCCGCTTGTGAAGCGACCCCCCTGCAGGTAGGGAGCCAGGGGCTCAAACCAGGATTCTTAAGCCGGTCCTTGCAGCTTTGAGCCATGTGCGCCTAACCCAATGAGCTAACGCCCACCCTGGTTTATCTATTTTTACTATTAAAATAACACATATTTTTTACTAAGGCACTGATTGTGTAAGACATAACACCAGCAGACCCAGATTCAAATACAAACTCTAGATGTATTAATTTTCTCATCTATGGAACAGAAAATCTAATTTACAGACCTGTTCTTGAGAATTAGTAATAAAGTATAAACAAAAGGCAGAGAGTCACTATACAAGAGGCAGTTAGTCAGATTCTGCTCAAAGCATCTGAGTTTGGAGTAGGGCACAAAAGTAAAAATCTTTGGGTGGAGAGTGTCGGTAGGTGTTTAGCTTGGTGTTTAGCTTGGCGGGGGGACGGACAGTGGTGGGAACAGTGTTCATATACACTCCTACTAACTTATAGTCTCATAAATCACTAATTAATATGAGGGGACAAATAAATGTTATCAAAAATTTCTTAAAAGGCAGTTAATTGGTAATAGCAACAATTAGTAATAAATGATAAAATGCTATGACTAAAGCATTGTACTATTATATCTTTTTTAAAAAATATTTTATTTATTCATGAAGAATGATAGACAGAGAGAAAGAACCAGATCACTCTGGTACCTGTGCTGCCAGGGATTAAACTCTGGACCTCATGCTTGAGAGCCCAATACTTTGTCCACCACCCTACCTTCCAGATCACGTGTTATTTATATCTTTACATCACTATACTTTGAATCCATTTTCCACTCTTAGCAACTCTACAGTATTAGTCATAATTTAAATGAAATTAACGAGTTAAAAATTATTATCTGACAGTTTAAGACAGATTTTCAAAGCTATGTCAAGAGGGAGAAATGTCCTAGATGGAGGCCACGGAGACAATGAAGCTTTAGCCCACCCAACTTTCAAGCCTGAAGATATAAATTCAGTCCCCCCAAACCACCACAAGCCAGAGTTGAGCAGTGTATCAGTCTCCCATTAAATAAATCCTTTAAAAAAAGTCAATATCGGGAGTCGGGCAGTAGCGCAACGGCTTAAGCGCACGTGGCGCAAAGTGCAAGGACCGGCGGAAGGATCCCGGTTCGAGCCCCCAGCTCTCCACCTGCAAGGGAGACTATTCACAAGCGGTGAAGCAGGCCTGCAGGTGTCTATCTTTCTCTCCTCCTCTTTGTCTTCCCCTGCTCTCTCCATCCTATCCAACAACAGACCGACAACAATAATAATTACAACAATAAAGGAACAAGGACAACAAAAGGGAATAAATAACAATAAAAAAGGTCAATCTTTTCCTCTTTTATGTGAAACTGTGTGTGCGCACATAGACACAATATATATAATTTATTATATATAGTAAATAAATCTTTTTTAAAAGTCCTAGTGGCAGGCAGGGATAAATATCGTAATAGCATAATGGTTAATGCAAAGTCCTTGGTTCAATCTCCCACACCACCATAAGCCAAAACTGAGCAGTGCTCTGGTAAAAAAATAAATAAATAAAATAAATTCCTAGTGGCCCAGGAAATAGCACACTGGACAAAGTGTTGGACTCTCAAGCAGGAGCTCATGACTTCACATATGTACCCAACACTGCAAATGTCAGAGCAATACTCTGGTTCTTTCTTCCACTAATAAATGTCAGAGTGGTGCTCTGCTTTTCTCTCCTCCCATTACCAAATAAATAAATATTTTAAAAATATATAATAAAAATTAAAAAGGGCTAGATGGGTGCCTTTATTCTTTTATTTATTTTGCATAAAAAAGCATTCATTGTTCAAAATTCATACCTACTGCAAGCAGATATCCATATCCCTAAACACAGAAGCAATCAATCTTTACTAATTCCTCATTAATTTGTTCACCTATACAAATAAACCTATTTCCCCCTTTCTGCTCAAGTGGTGCTCCTTCACATTTTTATACATATTACTTCTTCACATTTGACTTATCTTGGAGACTATAGTTTAATTAACAATACACTCCAAGAATAGCCACTTCTAGTAAGAACTCAGTAAACGTAAGCCATACTTATGAAAGCACTGAGGTGGAGGAGCCCTTAAGTGGACCAATGTTCTTAATGAATATGCATATACAATAAACCTTGGTAAGATTAACATTAATTAATGACAAGCTGAAATACTTATGTGAAAATTAATCAAAATACTGCATTTACACTTAAACAGGAAGTACATGGATTACTGTATACAAGAGTTGTCCAATGAGTTGAGCCAATTAACTAAAATGTTGAAAACTGACAAAAATTACCTACTGGTTTTGTTCAAGAGTAAATTATCTAACTGTTTCCTATATGTTCTTTGCAACTTACTTTCAGGAAAACATATTCCAGATTTATAAATGTCATGTTTATAAAGTGTTTACATTTGCTTTCTTACTCTGAACCACTTGGATACCTACTTGAAACAAGGCTTCATTACATCTTACATATAGAAAGCAATTTTTACAGTTTGCATTACTAGAGCAACACACAATCTTTTAAGTATTTGATATATCCATTGTTGCCTCAGAGATATATGAATTAGCAGTAAGTAACCACTATAAGCAATAAAAAAGCATCAGCATAAGTATTAAAGTTTCAAGCTTGTATATCCTCATTATAGGAAAAAAAAAAAAAGGGAGGGTCAGGGAAAAACAGTTTTAGGCTGCTGGCAGCAATTCCTAGGCAGGCCATCTCTCATTAGAAATACATGTCAACTTATCAAGAATACATTTTTTTAGACTTTTTTTTTTTTCAACACCAGAGCACTGCTCAGCTCTGGCTTATGGTGATTGAACCTAACTGAACCTGGCATACGGTGATTGAACCTGGGACTTGATGGCATGAGCCTCAGGCATGACAGTCTCTTTGCATAACCATTATGCTACCTACCCCCACCCCAGAATACATTTTCTTATTAAGTGAATCACTTTACTTTATATAAAGACATTCACGGCTGTTTCTGCACTGTACCACAAAAAACACAAAGTCATTCTTCTATTCAGTTTTGGCTCTTGAACAAAAACAGAGGTCAAAGTTCATATACATGCTCTGTAAAGCAGATCATTACTTATATACTATTGTATTCAATACATTTGCTAACTTTTATTTTTGAATAATCTGAAAAAAAATTTCTTCATGTCTACCTGAAAAAAAAAAAAAAAGCCTTATAGACTTGGTATATATAAATACTGAGTACCTGGGCACAAGTAAAGCCCAAATGATACTAGACTTATGTCAACTACTCATCCAATAAAATACTGAATTTCACAAATCTTTGAGACTATATCAAGGCACCAACACAAAAGTAAAACAGCAGTGATCTTGAAAATAATAGCCATTTCAGTATTACTTTTGAATCTTTTTATTAAATCCAAAAAAGAAACATAAGGCTCTTGGTTTTGTACTGGAAAAACTGCTAACTGTATAGTTTTGAGTCAAACTACTTAACCATTTCCAGCATCTTAAACGTGGTCGAAAGAATATCTAATTCTGCAAGATTCAAGAGTAGCCTGAGTAAAAAAAAAAAAAAAATTTAATCATCTTAGAACACGTTGAGATCATCTTACTCGTTTTATAAGGAGGTCTAAAAATATATCAAACTGGTTGAGATCCCACGTTTTTACTGGGGTTGTTTTTCAAAAAGCAACGACCAAGTTAACAATGAGGGACATCATAATCAAGTTTTATGGCCCAACACAACAGTCACTGAGGCATTGTCTTAGGACAGACTCTCTTGCTATGTAACTTGAAAATGATTATTTTCAAAGTCGCTACTCACACACCCCATCAATTTCCTAAGCCAAATATCGAAATGCCTCTGGCACACCTAAACAACGTGCCTTTTACCTCGTCCTAAAGCTCGGGATGTTAATAGAAAACTTAATAAAATAAAAGAGGCCGAGGCGTTTTTTTTTTTTTTTTTGGGGGGGGTAGCTGGGGTGTGTGTGTGTGAGAGAGAGACAGTGTCCTAACGTGGAATGAGTTTCCCGTCTCCGATGAAAATTCCGTCGTCCCCCCACCCGCCCCCGCCGAATAAGAGGACGACCCCCAAATAAGAGGGCTCCCTTTCTTCTCCCTTCCCGTGCAAGACCCAAGGACGTGGACTCCCCGCTGCCCTTCTCCTTTCTCTCACCAGCGTCTCGGGGAGAGGGCGGCGGCGGCGGCCGGGCCGGCTGCGGTAGCCCAGGACCCCTCAGCCGTGCGGCCGCGGGCCCGGCAGCGGCGCGGCTCTCCAGATCCAGTCACCACCTTCCCCTTCCCCCAACCCACTTCCCGGGTTTTCTCCGGCTCGGCCTGCTCGCTCCCCACCCTCCGGGCTCTGCCGGGGGCGCATCCCCCGCCACCGGGGGCCCCCGGTCTCCACCTGGCCCCCCCAGAGCGTGCCCTCCCTCCGCAGCCAGACCCCCGCCCGCGAACCCGTCCATCCCAGGGCCCCGGGAGGGAGCGGAGCGGAGGGGAGGGGAGGGGAGGGGAGGGGAGGGCGGCGGAAGGAGGGGGAGACGGCTGCTTCCCCGCGAGTAGAAGGGCGGCCGCCAGCAGGGCCGGCCGGGGGCTACCGGGGAAGACCGGGGCCGCTGCTGGAAGGGGCCTCCCGCCCAGGGGACGTCCCGGGAGTTCATTTCTGACCTCCTCGCTCTTCAGCACCTCCTTGAACTCCCGCTTGATTCGCTGCACCGCGATGTTGGCCATGTCTCCTCCCGCAGCTGAGCCGTACCCGCCTCCTCCGCCACCGCTACGACGACCACCACCGCCACCGCCGCCACCTCTTCCTCTACCGTCTCCTCCCACGGCGATTTTAGAGCTGAGCACACGAACGCAGACACTGCCGGCCCGGCCGCCGCGCTCTCCTCAGTGTGGAATCACCTCCGCGCCCGGCCACCAAAATGGCGCCGGGTCCGCGCATGCGCAGGACGTTGACCCGGGAGGGCGGCGCAGCCGCTCCCGTTGTAGCCCCATACGCCTCTGCCGCGAGCCCGCGCCGCGCCGCGCGTCTCCAGCCGGAGCTGCGGCCGCGTGGCTCCGCCCCGCCGGCGTCTGGGGGCCGGCGTCTGGGGGCGGGGAGGGTGCGGCTTCCGCGCTGGCCGGCTCAACCCGGCGCTCGCGGCTTCTCGCCGGCGTTCGCTCCCCGATGGAAACTCAGGTGGCTCGTCGAGAACGCCCGGCCCCTGGCCTCCACCCGGAGAACGGAGGCCGAGCCGGCGGTGTCGGAGGTCGCTCTGAGCTCGCTCGGAGGGCCGCCCTGACTCAGCTACACCCGGCAGCGCGGGCTCAGTGCGGCGGGCAGTGCCCAGGGTGTGAACACAAGACCCGACCCCGCAAGTGCGGCGGGGCCCGCGCAGTGTCCGCGCAGGCCTGGCGACTCCCCGCGGCCGGCTTTTGTTCGGGGGCCACGGTGCCGCCGCCGCCGCGCCGATCCCGGCGCCCAGAGATGCCCCGCCAAGCCCCGAATGCAGTGTGGCCGTCGTGGGGGCCTGGCGGTGTGTCGGCTGGTTCTGAGGGCGAAGCCGGAGGTGGGCTCTGCAGCTTTGACCTACAGAGGCCATCAGTACAGACACCGGCGTTGGTGGGGTTTTTGTTTGTTTGTTTTTGTTTTAGAAAAAAAAAAAGACTTGAATGTACACGGGAATCCCAGAAGAGCTTGTTAAAAACAAATTGCTGGGCCGCCTCTCCAGGGTGCTGGGGGCGAGCCTCCTTTGCATTTCTGAGGGGCTCCCAGGCGGGGTCGTGGATCCTTCTGTGAATTCAAGGATGCCCTGAGAGAACCACTGAACTGAGACTTGTGAGGATAGTTTCTATATTAAAGTGATTAAAGAAAAAAAAAAGATGGGAGGCTGGGAAGACATAATGGATATGCAACCTTTCCTGAAAGCCAGAGGCACCCAGGGGCACAGGTTCAGTCCCCTGCACCACCTTCCACCAGAGGTGAGCTGTGCCCCGGTGGGAAAAAAAAAATTAATAAGATTGGGGCCAGGCGGTGGGGCACCTGGTAAAGGTACGCTACCGTGCGCAAGGACCTGGGTTCAAATCCCAGGTCCCCAACTGAAGGGGGACAGCTTCGTGAGTGGTGAAGCAGTGCTGCAGGTGGCCCTCTGTCCTTCCTCCTTGCTATTTTCCCTCCCCTCTCAATTTCTTTCTTTTCTTTTTTAACTAGAGCACTGTTTTGCTCTGGCTTATGGTGGTGCGGGGGATTGAACCTGGGACTTTGGAGCCTCAGGTATGAGAGTCTGTTTGCATAACCATTGCGCTGTCTACCTTCCGCCCTAAAATATTTTATTTATTATTTATTTATGTTTACCAGAGCACTGTTCAGCTCTGGCTTATGGTGGTGCAGGGGATTGAACCTGGGACTTTGGAGCCTCAGGCATGAGAGTCTGTTTGCATAACCATTATGCTATCTACCTCTGCCCTTCAATTTCTTTTTTTTTTTAAATAATGTATTTATTAATGAAAAAGATAGGAGAGAAAGAACCAGACATCACTCTGGTACGTGTGCTGCGGGGGATTGAACTCAGGACCTCATGCTTGAGAATACAGTGCTTTATCCACTGCACCACCTCCCGTGTCACATCCCCTCTCAATTTCTGTCTGTCTCTATCCAATAATAAATAAATACAAAAAAAAACAGGTTCCAGGTAGTGGCGCGCATGTTACAATGCTCAAAAACCCAGATTGGGGCCCCCAGTCCCCACCTGCAGGGGGAAAACTTTCCATGTGGTGAAGCAATGCTGCAGGTGTCTCTCTGTCTCTTTTCCTCTCTATTTCCCCTTTCCCTCTCGATTTCTGGGTGTGTCTACCCAATAAAAAAAGGTAATTAAAAAATAATATTAAATAAATATTAGAGGAGGAAGTGTGTGTGTGTGTGTGTGTGTGTGTATGCTAAGAGCAGCCTTCTCTAAGTGTAGGGCCTACAATGACGTCTGGCATCAGTTGGCACTCAATAAAGAATGAAGGTAATCGGGCGGTAGCAAAGTGGGTCAAGTGCACGTGGCGCAAAGCGTAAGGACCGGCTAAGGATCCCAGTTCAAGCCCCCCGGCTCCCCACCTGCACGGGAGTCGCTTCACACGTGGTGAAACAGGTCTGCAGATGTCTGTCTTTCTCTCCCCCTCTCTGTCGCCCCCCTCCTCTCTCCATTTCTCTCTGTCGTGTCCAACAACGACGACATCAATAACAACACAATACTACAACAATAAAACAAGGGCAACAAAAGGGAATAAATAAATATTTTAAAATTAAAAATAAATAAATAATGAATGAATAAATGAGCAAAGATAAGAGGAAAATGTTTTAAGTGGAAAGTCAGGCTGAAGGGGCCAGGCGGTGGTTCACTTGAGTTAAGTGCACATAGTACGAAGTGCAAGGACCCATACAAGGATCTCAGTTCCAGCCCCTGGCTCCCCACCTGCAGGGGTGTCGCTTCACAAGTGGTGAAGCAGGTCTGCAGGTGTGTGTGTCTGTCTCTCCCTATCTTCCCCTACGTTCCCAATTTCAACCGGTCCTATTCAATAACATGGAAAAACTATCCGCCAGGAGCAGTGGGTTCATAGTGCAGGCACTGAGCCCCAGCAATAATTCTGTAGGGGAAAAAAAAAAAACTCAGGCTAAAGGTAATTTGAAAGTGCTAACTAGAGTTCACAGTAAGTAATGTGGTTTTGGTTCTTGATGCTTTGAACAGAACTTTTTTTCTTTTTTAATAATGTGTATTTTTAGGTCTATATTTTATGTTTTTGTTTTGTTGTTTTTTTGCTCCCAGGGTTATTGTTGGGGCTTGGTGCTTACATTATGAATCCACTGCTCCTGGAGGTTATATTTTTTCCTTTTGTTGCCCTTGTTTTTTGTTTGTTTGTTTTATCATTGTTGTGGTTATTATTGTTGTTATTGATGTCCTTATTATTGGATAGAACAGAGAGAAATGGAGAGAGGAGGAGAAGACAAAAAGGGGAGAGAAAGACAGACCTGCTGCACTACTTGTGAAGCGACGCCCCTGCAGGTGGGGAGCTGGGGGCTGGAATTGTGATCCTTGCTCCGGTCCTTGCGCTTTGCGCCAGGTGCACTTAACCTGCTGCACTACCGTCCGACCCCCCATTTCCTGTACTTATTTTGCCTAATCAATTAGTAAAATATCCTATAAGAAAAAGTGTCATAAAAGACAGGGTCTTAGAAAAAAAAAAAACTACTGAATGTATGGCAGCAAAAAGGGGAATTGCCTCTGAGTTAATCATACAATCGAGGCAGATGTCAGAGTTTCTTGAACGCCTATATTATAAGCCAAAAGGCAATTTTTGTTCCAGTTCATCTACACACCAGCTTCCTTGGCTTCCTTGCCTGAAAAATAAGGACTCTGGATTGGAAAACCTATTGCAAATTTTAAGAGTTCCCGATTTCTCATACTTTGTCTCCAAATACCCTACGTGGGCAAATTATAAAAACCCTTACAGCAGAGCCCCCTAGTGGTCGTAAAAGGAAACATGAGGGTCAAGTAGGATGTCTTATTGTTATAATGTAAATTAGGCGATGCTATTGGTGTTTGTAATTTCTTTAGGGTGTAGGGAAGCGGTTTAATAATTTTCAAATGCACATCTTCATTGACCATGAAATTTCACTTCTAAGGAGTCATTCTCATCCAGCGAATGCAATAACTTATTAACTAACATAAGACAATTCTCAAAAAACATTTTAAGGGGAAATGAGCACTACACTAAATGTGGTATCCCAGATTGAATGTGGTAGACTGAATATTCAAACTGAAATATTCCAGACTGAATATTCAAACTGAAAGGATATAACTAGTGAAATCTGAATAAATTCTGTAATCTATTTAGTAGTATTCTTAAATTCTTAGTCTTCATATGGTACTATAATTATTAAGACATTAGCTTTGGCAGAAATGAATAGTGTACAAGAATGTCTGTAACTATTTTTTCTTTAAGAATTTATTTATTCGGGAGTCGGGTGGTAGCGCAGCGGGTTAAGCGCAGGTGGCGCAAAGCCCAAGGACCGGCATAAGGATCCTGGTTCAAACCCCCGGCTCCCCACCTGCAGGGGAGTCGCTTCACAGGCGGTGAAGCAGGTCTGCAGGTGTCTCTCTTTCTCTCCCCCTCCTCTCTCCATTTCTCTCTGTTCTATCTAACAATGAACAACGTCAATAACAACAACAATAATAACTACATCAATAAAAAAAAAAAGCAACATGGGCAACAAAAGGGAATAAATAAATTAATTTATTTTTTTTAAAAAGAATTTATTTATTCATGAGAAAGATAGGAGAGAAAGAACCAGCCATCACTCTGGTACATGTGCTACCGGGGATCGAACTCCGGACCTCATGCTTGAGAGTCTAGTGCCTTAGCCACTGCACCACATCCTGGACCACTGTAACTTTTTATATATATTATTGGGGGATTAAAGGTTTACATTAGACAGTAAAATTATAACTTCTGTAAATCTACAAGTACTCTAAAAGAAAAATGTTTGTTTTAAAGAAGTGCTTAGGGGCCTAGGCCATGGCACACCTGGTTAAGTGCACACATTACAGTGTGCCAGGACCCCAGTTCAAAACCCTGGTCCCCACCTCCACAGGGAAAGCTAATAAGTGGTGAAGCAGGGTTGCAGGTGTCTCTGTCTCTCTCCTTTTTATCTTTCCCAGCCTCTCAATTTCTCTCTCTCTAGCCAATAATAAAAAAATAAATAAATAAATTTAAAAAGTACTTAGTCATCTATGTGGTAGATGACTAAGTATGAAGGAAAGAAAATAATATTATTGTGTATTTGTATATATAATGCTTATGCATCCATAAATATTTCTGGAAAAATACACAAGAAACTGACAATAATGGTTATGTCTGAGAATGGCTCTTAAGTGCCTTAAAGAAAGTAGAGTGGAAGACTTTATCATGTACCTTGTTAGATATTTTACCCACTCAAAACTACTTAAAAATTTTTATCTCAATTATTTTCTCTTTTTTTGGGGGGGGGAAGACTTATTTATTAATGAGAGAAGGGAGGATGAGCAAGGGAAGGGGCAGGGGAAGGGAGAAGTAGGGAGAACCAGAGCATCACTCTGGCACATGTGATTCCAGAGGTAGAACCCAGGGCCTCATGCTTGAGAGTCCAACACTTTATGCACTGCACCCTCAGTATTTTTTTTTAATTTTTAAATTATCTTTATTAGATAAAGACAGCCCAAAATCAACAGGAAAGAGGGTATTAGAGGAGAGAGGACACCTGTAACACTGCTTCACCACTTGTGACACTTTCTCCCTTCAGATGGGGAAAAACCCATGTCCTTGTGCATTGTAACCTGTGTGTTCAACCGGTGCACCAGCACCTGGCCCCCACCCTCAATATTTTTTACTGATTCATTTTTAATTATTATTTGTTTTATTTTTAAAATGTTTTAATTTATTTTGAAAAAAGAGACATCAGCAAAACCATAGGATAAGAGGGGTACAACTCCACACAGTTCCCACCACCAGATCATAGTATCCCATCCCCTCCCCTGACAGCTTTCCTATTCTTTATCCCTCTGGGAGCATGGACCCAGGGTCATTGTGGGATGCAGAAGGTGGAAGGTCTGGCTTCTGTAATTGCTTCCCCGCTGAACATGGGTGTTGACTCACAGCCTGTCTCTCTCTTTCCCTAGTGGTAGGGCTCTGGGGAAGTGGGGCTCCAGGACACATTGGTGGGGTTGTCTGTCCAGGGAAGTCTGGTCGGCATCATGCTAGCATCTAGAACCTGATGGCTGAAAAGAGAGTTAACATACAAAGCCAAACAAATTGTTGAACAATCATGGACCTAAAGGCTGGAATAGTGCAGATGAAGTGTTGAGGGGTCCTCCATTTTGTAGATAGCTAGTAGGCATATTTTAGTTCTATTCCAAAGGGCCTGTGACTATACTAGATTTTTTTTTTCTCTGAGCCTGAAATCTGATATGCAGGTAGATCCAAGTTATTGTCTGGGGAGGTGATGTCATGGCTGGAAAAGGACAGAAAACTGGATTAGGGAAGAGAGTAGCTCTCTTAGGGGAAGGGGTATAAATATTGTTGACTGTAAACTCCATCAATTTGATTTTGTCTGGGGCCCATATTCAGCTTAGAAGCCAATGTGACCTCTGCATCCCTGTAGATCTGAGCTCACATTCTGTGGTTATGAGTGGGAACATTACAAGCTGCCCCAATATCGATCCATCTTCCTCAGGTGTAGCATAGAGTATGTTGTCCATCCTCCCTTCGGAGGATGGAACATTCTCTACCATTGTTGATCCAAATTAAGGGCTAGGTCAACAAAGGGGGCCCACAAAGGGGTCTTTTTTATTCTTCCTGAAAGAGATGACCTGTAACAATGGAGAGAGAGGTTTATTTGAGGTCTAGGCCCATCATGTCTGTTTGGGAATCTCAGGACTCCCCAAATCACCCTCATTATTTTTATGAATGTGAGGTACTTTTGAGTATGCTATATAATGCTTAAACAGGATTTTTTGTTTTAACCTAAAAGGCCATTCTTTCAGAATATACAATTTACATAAACATAATATATGTGAAAGTATAAAATTGGTTTTAGACTGATAAAACAAAGGTGATCTGGCAACCCTTCTGTTGTCCCTAACAGAACAATGTGTTATTTATTTATTTATTTATTTGCCACCAACATTATCTCTGGGGGTCTGTGCTGGCACTATGAATACCCTGCTGCTAGCAGCCAATTTCATCCCCCCTCCCTTTTTGTATTGCTGGGGCTCACATGGAGTGACTCCAGCCAGGAAGGTAAGCTTACCGGTTCCCCCTTGATAGCTCAAGGGCTCAGCGATATAAACAAGGGACACCAAGGAGAATTCTAATACGAACACTTGATTTATTCAGGTTGGGTATATATAGAAAATTAAACAAAGAACATCTTTCAAATATGTCAGAAATTACAGGTTTCTTAAAGGTCAGCTTGCTCCTATGGTAGGGGGCTGATATGACAAGAATTGATGTGATACATATAGGTCAAGACAATTATTCTCCATGATGCAAACAGGTTAATTATCTAAAGGCATGTGAGAGAAGCATAGGGGTTAAAGCAGTAGGGTGAGATAGAGAGAAGATAAATAAGGCTTGATGTAAATCATAGATATCAAAAAGCATAAGGAAATAGCATTTTGGGGCTTCACTGTCTGGTGTTGGGGAGGTGTTTGATGGAGTGTGTTCTCTTTTGTGATCAAAAGTGAGGTGGCTGTGTGAACTCTGGGTGACTATGTGAACTTTGAATGAACCTTAAAGCAGGCAGCCATGTGGCCTGCTGCTAGCAGGGAGAAACTGTGAGATTTCTGTGGGCTTGAGAGTCTAACAAGGGGAAACTGAGTCTGGGAGACTTTTCCCCTTGGCTCATCTCTATGAGAGGCTAACAAGGGGGTGTCTTTCCAGACCTCCATCCAAGGATAGGGGGAGTTTTCCCTAAGCTTTCACATAGTCCCACATTGTGTATTTTATTTATTTATTTATTTATTTATTTATTTTTCTTTCTTTTATTTTTCTTTTATTTGATAGGACAGAGGGAAATTGAGAGGAGAAGGGGCAACAGAGAGGGAGAAAGAAAGGTATCTGCAGTCCTGCTTCACTGCTCAGGAAGTGCTCCTCTTGTACATGGTAGTATGTGCACATAACCTGGTGTGCCACTGCCCAGTCGCACATAACCTGGTGTGCCACTGCCCAGTCCCCGGAACAAAGTGTTTTGTTGTTTGATTCATATAAAACAAACAAAATGTGGCAAGATGTAATAGTACATTGCTGACCTCTGATAATAATTGCCAGCATCTGAAATGTGTAAGTCTTCATTTTTGTAGCTCCGGCTAGCACTGGTAACTGCTCTTCAGATGCCCATTATCTGTTCTTCAAAGGACAGAATTTTTTTTTCTATAACCCTTTCCTGACCCTGTTGCTTTCCAGCTTTCTGAGATTTTTTTTTCTTCCTCTCACCACTGACTAGACTATACAAACTTTTCATTTAACTCTTTTTGAAACAGTGTCATAACTTTAAAATAATCTTTTTTATTAATGTTTCTTTCATTATATTCTGCCCTTCTCCTGTTGTTTGTTTCTTTCCTCTACCCACATAAAGAACTTAAGCAACATCACTGGAAAGCAGCATTTAGAATCACTGTCAGACTTCTAAACTTGGCTCCAGGCCAGTGGGTACTATGGTATTGCTTACTGTACAATGCATATTCCAAATTTAGAGTACAGGTTAGATTCTCCACCATTGTGGCTTTTTTTTTTTTTTTTGCCTCCAGGGTTATCTCTGGGGCTCAGTGCCTGCACTATGAATCCACTGCTCCTGGAGGCCATTTTTCCCATTTTGTTGCTCTTGTTGTTGTTATTGTTGTCATAGCTGTTGTTATTGGATAGGACAGAGAGAAATATTGAGAGGAAGGGTAGACAGAGAGGGGGAAAGAAAGACAGATACCTGCAGACCTGCTTCATATTAACATCATTAAACTGAATGTACTACCTAGAGCCATATGCAAATTTAATGCAATCCTCATCAAGATCCCAACCATATTTTGGGGGGGAGAATAGAACAAATGCTACAAATGTTTACCTGGAATCAGAAAAGACCTAGAATTGCCAAAACAATCTTGAGAAGAAAGAACAGAACTGGAGGCGTCACTCTCCCAGATCTCAAATTGTACTATAGGGCCATTGTAATCAAAATTACTTGGTACTGGAACATAAATGGACACACTGAGCAATGGAATAGAATTGAGAGTCCAGAAATAAGTGCCATACCTATAGACATCTAATCTTTGACAAAGGTGCCCTGACTAGTAAATGGGGGAAGGGGAGTCTCTTCAACAAATGGTGTTGGAAAAATTGGCTTGAAACATGCAGAAGAATGAACCACTATATTTCACTAATACAAACTAAATTCCAAATGGGTCAAGGACTTGGATGTTAGACCAGAAATTATTAAATACTTAGAGGAAAATATTGGCAGAATTCTTTTCTGGCTAAATTTCAAAGGTATCAGGAGTCGGGCTGTAGCACAGCAGGTTAAGCACAGGTGATGCAAAGCACAAGGACCAGCATAAGGATCCTGGTTCGAGCCCTGGTTCCCCACTTGCAGGGGAGTTGCTTCATAAGTGGTGAAGCAGGTCTGTAGGTGTCTATTTTGTTGTTCATTACGCCAGGTCTGCTGCATTGCTTGATGTTGTGGTCTATTTACATAATCACTGTTTTGCCTGAGACCCGCCCTGCCTGCAGGGTATTGGTCTAATCCCCACTGGTTAGATGGAAGCTTTCTATGTTCTGTTCGAACTCTTTTTTTTGCTCATCCCCCTCTCCTAGTCATTTCCTTTCCCCTTGTCACTTCTGGTGAAGAGATGCATAAAAGGCAATGTATCTGATTAATAAACGAGGGATTGCATTCCCGCTCAGCCATGAGTTCCTGGTCATCTCTCTCCCGCCCACGAAGCTAGCCCGGCATCTTGCCCGGCATCTTGCCCGGCATCTGGCGCCTGAACAGGGACCGGCATATCTTTCTCTCCCCTCTCTGTTTTCCCCTCCTCTCTCCATTTCTCTCTTTCCTATCCAGCAACAATGACAACAATAATAACTACAACAATAAAACAACAAGGGCAACAAAAAGGAATAAATAAATATTTTTTAAAATAAAAATAAATAAATAAATTTCAAAGACATCTTGAATGATACGAATCCAATTATAAAGAAGACTAAATAAAAAATAAACTAATGAGACTACATCAAATTAAAAGGCTTCTGCACAGCAAAAGAAACCATCAGTCAAACAATGAGACCTCCCACAGAATGGGAGATCTTTACATGTCATACATCAGACAAGTGGCTAATAACCAAAATATATAAAGGCTCGCCAAACTCAGCAACAAGAAAACAAATGACTCCATCCAAAAATGGGGAAAGAATTTGAACAGAATATTCTTCTTAGAAGAGATTCCAAAGGCCAGCAAACGTATGAAAAAATACTCCAAGTCATTGTCAGAGAAATGCAAATAAAGACAACAATGAGATACCACTTCACTTCTGTGAGCATATCATACATCAGAAAAGGAAGCAACAAATGCTGGAGAGCTTATGGGGACAAAGGAACCCTCCTACATTGCTGCTGGGAATGTAAATTGGCCCAACCCCTGTGAAGAGCAGTCTGAAAAACTCTGAGAAGGTTAGAAGTGGACCTACCCTATGACCCTGTAATTCCTCTCCTGGGGATATATCCTAAGGAACCAAGCATACCCATCCAAAAAGATTTGTGCATACCTATAGCAGCACAATTTGTAATAGCCAAGACCTGGAAGCAACAACAGATGAGTGGCAGAGTAAGTTGTGGTATTTATACACAATGGAATACAACTCAGCTACTAAAAATGGTGATTTCACCATTTTCACCCTATCTTGGATGGAGCTTGAAGGAATCATGCTAGTGAATTAAGTCAGAAACAAAAGGATGAATATGGGATGATCTCACTTATAGAAGTTGAAAAACAAGATCAGAAGGGAAAATACTGAACTCCAGTTGGGGTATTGCACCAAAGTAAAAGACTCTGGGGTTGGCGGGAGGGTTCAGGTCCTGGAACATGATGGCAAAGGAGGACCTAGTGGGGGATAAATTTTATGTGGAAAACTGGGAAATGTTATACATGTACAAACTATTGTATTTTTTATTATCTTTAATTATTTATTGGATAGAGATAGTCAGAAATGGAGAGGGGAGAGAGAGATAGAGAGACATCTGCAGTCTTGCTTCACCACTCGTGAAGCTTTCCCCCTGCAGGTGGGGACCGGAGGCTCGAACCAGGGTCCTTGGGCACTGTAACATGTGAGCTCAACCAGGTGCGTCACCACCTGGCCCCCAAACTATTGTATTTTACTGTCAACTATAAACCATTAATCCCCCAGTAAAAGAAATTATTAAAAAAACCTGCTCTCTGGAAATTTTTGTTGCAGGTGGGGATAGATAGCATAACTGTTATGCAGAGATTCATATGCCTGAAGCTCCAAAGCCCCAGGTTCAATCCCCCACATCACTATAAATCAGAACTGATACGTGCACTGGTAAAATAAAATTTAAAAAATGTTGTTGCTGAGTGATTAATTCCTTTCTCTTCTTTAAATCAGGTTCTCTAGAAATTATAACTACTGGGGTCTCAGTGCAAAGATCCCAATCCTCCAGAAACCTCGCTTCAACAATCCCCACCTATGATAATCTTAATGTTCATGAAATGACTAGTGTGAGAACTTCTCCCTAAGTACAATCCATAATAAGCTTCTACCTACCAAGCCCCTCCATTAATGTTAATAATTAATTGTTCTCTTAGAATACAGATTGTTCACACATTATATAAACATTATTAAATTGCCCAAGTCAGGATCAATCCCCCCACACCACCATAAGCCAAACCTAAGCAGTGATCTGGTTAAAATAAATACAATTAATTGCCCAAATATTCTTTGTCCCTACAAATTTACTCTTCATTCTTCTGTATTCTATCCTGTAAGTACTAGAAAACAATCTACAATGTTGTGTCTATGTCAACAAGACTTCCTCACCTTATAGATTCCAGTTGAGAGTATGACCAGTGCTCTCACAGGGAATATTGCTAAGAGTTAACAAAGCTGTATATCCTGACTACAGGCCAAGTTCCTATTCAGTTACAGCTATTGCTGTAACTCTTCCAACATTCAGGTAATTTGCTCTCCTAGCCCTTCAAGTATGGAGATGGGATGAGTTCTAATTGCCCTTGATCAGTTTTTTTTTTTTTTCCCTCCAGGGTTATTGCTGGGCTCGGTGCCTGCACCATGAATCCACCGCTCCTGGAGGCCATTTCCCCCCCCCCTTTTTTTTTTGTCAGAAATGCCTTTTATTTGAAAACAACTTAAATTTTTAGACAAATGATTTTAGTATATAAATTTGATTTTTTGTTTTTTCCTTTTTACAGAATATAAAGATTTCCCTCATTGATCTCTCATGTGAAGGGTATGCCAAGCCTGAAGGAAGATACTTTCTGCACACAGCATGTATCTTACAGCCGGGTACTGGAAACCAGTGATGTGGTGCTCCTGCACCCATCACACCTTAGAAAGGGGGTGAGGGGAGAAAGTCTAGTCGGATTCAAGAAGCAAACATGACACAGAAAGTTGTGCAGGTAAGACCACGTCAGTAGCTTTAGTTAGGACACTGCTGAATACGCTGGGCTAACAGGTTCGTGAGGTTATGGTGTGCGCTACAATGAAAGTGTGAGGAGGAGCTATTCGGACAGGAAGGCTAGAATGAGGGGTTTTTCACTAAAGCAAATGAACTTCTCGGCAACTGCCAGAAGCAAACCAAGCAAACTTGAGCGCATGAGTGTTAGTATACGGAAGGCGTGTTATACCAGTCTCTGTGCTGCATGCAGTCAGCTAGGACTTCTTCACTGGTGCACATCAATCAATAACAGTCACAGAAAGTTTTTTTTTCTTTTCTTTCCTTGCTTCTTCTTGTTAAAGTTCAAGCATGTCTTATCTTAGACGGAGTATAGCTTTTATCTATAATTTCGTCCTGTAAAAACATGTGGAGACAACGTTCGTTCTGTGCCAGGGGATGACCAGCGACCTTGTTTATAAACTGCTCCAGCCCTTGCTTTCTTTCGTCAATAAAACTGTCATCAAATATTCCATCGTCTCCTCTAAAGGGAAGCTGACGCAAAAATGCTTTCCCAGGGAGCGGGGGGACCACGACCTTGCTCTCTCTTTCTAATTCACTTCTCAGCCATTCAAAGTCACTGTATCTTCTTCTAACAGTGGATTCCTTCAGCTTGAAAATAGGTAGATTTGTCTTGACCCTGATCTCGTAGGTGGTGAAGCGGCCCCGGCCGACGCCCACGGTCTGCGGGTTGCTCACGTCGATCTCGAGGAAGTTGCTGGGGGGCCCGTAGGCGTCATTGAGGTTCTGCGGCTTGGTGATCAGCCTCCGGGTGTCCGCTACGGTCTCCGCCATGTCCGCGGGCTCCCTCCGCCCCTCTTTTCCCCCTTTTTGTTGCCCTTGTTGTTGTAGTCTTTTTGTGGTTATTAGTATTGCCATTGTTGATGTTGTTCGTTGTTGGATAGGTCAGAGAGAAATGGAGTGAGGAGGGGAAGACAGAGAGGGGGAGAGAAAGATAGACACCTGCAGACCTGCTTCACCGCCTGTGAAGCGACTCACCTGCAGGTGGGGAGCCGGGGGCTTGAACCGGGATCCTTATGCCGGTCCCTGAGCTTTGCGCCACATGCGCTTAACCCACTGCGCCACCGCCCGACCCCCCCTTGATCAGTTTTTATATGACTTTTAGAAATAATGTCTTTATTTATTTTTTAAATGATATATATATATATGGAGAGAGAGAAAGACACACAGAGAAAAACCAGAACACTGCTCAGCTCTGGTTTATGGTGGTGCTAGGGATTGAATCTGGGAACTCTGAGCCTCAGGCTCAACCATTATGCTGTCTCCCCAGCCAATAAATAGCGTGTTCATCAAACTCTTAACAACCTGCTTCCTCCAAGATCCTGTGTGATACACCAAGGTGTAGACATAATTACTGGTTCTGCTTGAGCTGCTACTACAGAGGACAATTACTACTCTTTTCTGCTCTGTGCCTTCTGTGTTGAATTAGAATCACTCAGAGAGGAGGTCAGGTGGTTGAGCACCTGGTTAAGCACACCCATTACAGTGTACAAAGTCCTAGGTTTAAGCCCCTGGTCCCCACCTGAAGGAGGAAAGTGTCACAAGTGGGGAAGCAGGTCTGCAGGTGTGTCTCTGTCTCTCTCCCTCTGTATCCCCTCTCCTCAATTTCTCTCTTTCTCTATCCAATAATAAATAAATTAAAATATTGAGGAAAAAATAGAATTACTCAGAGGAGCTCCAAGTTATCATTTTTTCCACTAGAGTGAAGATCAAATTCTGGTGGCCAGGTGGTAGCACATCTGGTTTAGTGCACATGCTATAATGCACAAGGACCCAGATTCAAGACCTTACCTGCAGGGTGTAAGCTTCAGGGGTAACAAAGCAGTGCTGCAGGTGTCTCTCTGTGTCTCTCCCTCTCTGTCTCCCCACTCCCCTCTGGATTTCTGTCTCTACTCAAACAATACATAAAAAGATCAAATTCTGAAAGGTCAACTGTAGTATTTTTCTTTGGTAGACTGGGAAGTGGCTCAGTGGATAAAGCAACAGTTAATCAAACATGAAGTTCTGAGTTCAGTCCCCAGCATCACATGTGCCAGAGTGATGCTTTCTCTCTTCTACTCTCATAAATAAAATAAATATTTTAAAAATCCCTCTTCTTTTTTTCAAGTATTTTTTTAAAAAAATTATTTATTCCCTTTTGTTGCCCTTGTTGTAGTTGTTGTTGGATGGGACAGAGAGAAGTGGAGAGAGGAGAGGAGACAGGGAGAGAGAAAGACAGACACCTGCAGACCTGCTTCACCGCCTGTGAAGCGACTCCTTTGCAGATGGGGAGTAGGGGCTTTAACTGGGATCCTTATGCCAGTTCTGGTGCTTTGCGCCACGTGCGCTTAACCCACTGTGCTACAGCCCGACTCCCCCCTCTTACTTTTTTATATTTTATTTATTTTATTTTAATGAGAGAGAGAGAGAGACCAGAGCACTGCTCATCTCTGGCATATGGTATATGGTAGCAATGAGGAATGGACCTGGGACCTTAGAGCCTTGGGCATGAGAACATTTTTGCTGTGTAGCCGTAACCATTATGCTGTGTCCCCTGCCGTATCTTATGAATAATAGATAAGTATATGCTTCCTTAAGATTTGTGCCCACTTCGCTTCTCTTTAGCCAACTATTTGTAACATTCCTATAATCACTCCTGTTTAGGGTGAACAATCAGGCTCTATTTCCTCCCAGAGATCAGGGGAGCATATACAAAAGCCTTTACTCTCTCAAACTGGCAAACACCAAAGGCTAGGTACTCTCAGGAGATGCTACAGAGGCATATAAAAAAATGATAATCTGGCGCAGAGGGTTAGGCGCACGTGGCGCAAAGTGCAAGGACCGGCATAAGGATCCCTGTTCCAGCCCCCAGCTCCCCACCTGCAGGGGAGTCGCTTCACAGGCGGTGAAGCAGGTCTGCAGGTGTTTATCTTCCTCTCCACCTCTCTGTCTTCCCCTCTTCTCTCCATTTCTCTGTCCTATCCAACAACGACGACATCAACAACAATAATAACTACAGCAACAATAAAAACAAGGGCAACAAAAAGGAAATAAATATTTAAAAATATTTTTTAAAAATTATAATCTGGAGGTCAGGCAGTAGCACAGAAGCTGGGGGGGGGTCGCTTCACAACTTCACAAGCAGTGAAGTAGGTCTGCAGGTGTCTATCTTTCTCTCCCCATCTATGTCTTCCCCTATTCTCTCAATTTCCCTCTGTCCTATCCAACAACAACATCAGCAATAACAACAAGGGCAACAAAATGGGGAAAATGGCCTCCAGGAGCAGTGGATTCATAGTGCAAGCACAGAGCCCAGTGATAACTTAGGAGGCAAAAAAAAAAAAATGTATATATATATATATATATATATATATATATATATATATTCCAATGTGGGGACACAGCAAAATGGTTATGTAAAAAGATTGTCTTGCCTGAGGCATGAGGTCCCTGGTTCAATTCCCAAAACCACCATAAAACAGATCTGAGCAGTGCTCTGTTCTTTATTGTTATTTCTCTCACTAAAATAAGAGAATTTTTGTTGTTGTTGTTGTTGTTGCCTCCAGGGTTATTGCTGGGGCTTGGTGCCTGCACTATGAATCCACTGCTCCTGGAGGCCACTTTTTTTCCCATTTTGTTGCCGTTATTGTTATTGTTGCCATTGATGTTGTTGTTGGATAGGACAGAAAGAAATCAAGAGAGGAGAGAATACAGAGATGGGGAGAGAAAGATACACACCTGCAGATCTGCTTCACCTTTTGTGAAGCAAACTCCCTACAGTTGAGGAGCCGGAGGCTCGAACTGGGATCCTTATGCTGGTCCTTGCGCTTTGTGCCATGTACGCTTAACCTGCTGCACTACCACCCGACCCCCAGATAAATATATATTTTAATTTAAAAAAATTATTTATTCATGAGAAAGATAAGCAGAGAGAGAGAAAGAACCAGACATCACTCTGGTACATGTGCTGCTGGGGGTTGAACTCAGGTCCTCATGGTTGAGAATACTTTATCCACTGCACCACCTCCCAGACCATGAAAAAAAAATTTTTAATCATAATCTGGGCCAGGGGAAATAGCTCAGTGTGTTAGAGTACAGTATTAGTATGCCTGAGGCTCAAAGATCCCAGGTTCACTCCCCAGGAGTCACAGCTGGGCAATGCTCCGGCCTCTATATATCTCTCATTAAAATTAATAAATAAAATCATAATTCTATGACTGGGGAAATGACTCAACTGGTTGAGCATTAGACATATATGCCTGATACTCCAAATAAGGTTCCTGAGATCACAAGTACCAAAGCTATGCACTAGTTTCTCTGTCTCCCTCCCTTCTATTTCTGTGTCTCATGTGAAACTCTTTCATGTATAATAAATAAAACTGGGCGGAGGGTAGATAGCATAATGGTTATGCAAAGAGACTTTCATGCCTGAGGTTCCAAAGTCCCAGGTTCAATCCCCCGCACTACCATAAACCAGAGCTGAGCAGTGCTCTGGTTAAAAATAAATAAATAAATTAATTAATTAATTAACATTTAAAAAATCTGTAATGTGTTGGAAGATAGGCCCACTGTCCTGCAAAGTCCAGGCTGTTGTTTCCATAAGGTCTGAGTGAATTGACCTCTGGCTCTTCCTCCGGGTCAAGACAAGGGCAGGTTCCCCCAACCTCATGCACTAATGATGGATGGCTTCTCCGGAATGGGGACTACCTTTCTGCATATGCCCATCCTGTCCCCTTAAAGACCATGTACATTGTGTTTGGCCAAACTTGAAAACCACTGCAAACTCCTGTTACTCAACAACCCCTTCCTCCTTCCCCCTCCCTGAGGTCCCTATAATTTACCCCCCCCCCCGGGGAAATATGCATTGTGAAACTTGTGATCAAACTTTGTATGGCAACTTTCTACTTGTGATCAAATAGTTTGCAGGTCAAAACGTCATTATTAATTGTGTTGCTTTGTGTTTGGGTTAATGATACCTTGACGTTCTCCCTGGATAATGGGTATATATACTTGTGTTCTCTTTCAATAAATGAGTTGCCCCACTGAGACTCTCCCAAAGCTGACTGCTTGTCTCTCTGAGCACTTTTCCCTCAGCAGACAGAGCTACCCTAGGACTCCCAGGGGGCCACTCTGACCTCCATTGCCCAATGGCCAGGGAGGCGGGGGATCCAGAGCGGCCTGCAGTAATGAACATAAATATGTCAACTATTTCTTCATGAACTTGCTTTAATTCTCTTGATTATACACCTCACAGTGAAAATGTTAGCCCATTTGGTATAATTAATATTTAAAGTTTTATTTGTCTAGGGCTGGAAAGATAACAATGTTTTATATAAAAAGACTTTCAGGCCTCAGGCACAAAAATCTCAGGTTCAATTCCCGGCACCACTGTAAGTCAGCACTAAATAGTTCTCTGAAGAAACATAAATTATGAGGAGGGCTGGGTGGTAGAGCAGTGGGCTAAGTACACATGACACGCAGCACAAAGACCAGTGTAACATCCTGGTTCCAGCCCCTAGCTTCCCACCTGTGGGGGGGTCACTTCACAAGCGGTGAAGCAGGTCTGCAGGTGTCTATCTTTCTCTCCCCATCTGTCTTCTCTTCCTCTCTCGATTTCTCTCTGTCCTGTCCAACAACAACGAGAGTAATAACAACAATGACAATAACAACAACAACGACAAACACCACGGGCAACAAAAGGGAAAAAATAGCTCCCAGGATAGTGGATTTGTAGTTCAAGCACTGAGTTCCAGCGATAACCCTGGAGACAAAATAAAAATGAAAATTTAAAAAAAGAAAAGAAATTATGAGAGAACCAGAGTATCACTCCAGAATATGTAATACCAGGGATCCAACCTGAGATTCTCTGCTTGAAGTCCAGTGTTCTATCCACTGTCCCAGGCACCAACTTTTATATTCTTAGCTGCTACAATTAGTTCTCTAACCCATTTTGAGTAATTGTTTGTATATGGCATGGGATAATGGTCCAATTTCATTCTTTTGCTTGTTGATATCCAGTTTCCCAAGCATCCTTTTTTGAAAGGATTGACACCTGGGCAAGTTATGCAAAGAGACTTTCATGCCTGAGGTTCTGAAGTCTCAGGTTCAATCTCCTGCACCACCATAAACCAGAGCTAACCATAGCTGTGGTTAAAAAAAAAAAAAAAAAAAAGGAGGGAGTTGGGGTCGGACTGTAGCTCAGTGGGTTAAGTGCACATGGCATAAAGCACAAGGACTGAAGGGTCCTGGTTAGAGCCGGAGGTCGCTTCACAGGCGGCGAAGGAGGTCTGTAGGTGTCTGTCTTTCTCTCCCCCCCTGTCTTCCCCTCCCCTCTCGATTTCTCTCTGTCTTATCCAACAACAACGACAGCAATAACAACAACAACAATAAACAGGGCAACAAAAGGAGAAAACAGCCTCCAGGAGCAGTGGATTTGTAGTGCAGGCACCAAGTCCCAGCGATAACCCTGAAGGCAAAAAAGAAAAAAAAAAAGAGAAGAGAAGAAAAGATCCAATCCACCACAGTTTCCCTAAAGTTTTAGACATGGGCCAACCATCTTCTCTATAACTATCTGTCCACATTTATACATAGTTGTCCCTTTTTCTGATTTTTATCTTTTATTTATTTATTCCCTTTTGTTGCCTTTGTTGTTGTTTTGTTGTTGTTGTTGTTGAATAGGACAGAGAGAAATCTAGAGAGGAGGGTAAGACAGAGAAGGGGAGAGAAAGACAGACACCTGTAGACCTGCTTCACCGCTTGTGTAGCGACTCCCCTGCAGGTGGGGAGTGGGGACTCCAACCGGGATCCTTACGCCTGTCCTTGCGTTGGTCCTTGTGTTTTGCGCCACCTGCGCTTAAGCCACTGCGCTACCACCTGAATCCGCTTTTTTTTTTCTTTTACCAGAGCATTGCCAGCTCTGGTTTATAGTGTAGTGTAAAGATTAAACCTGGGACTTTGGAGCCTCTATGCATTATGTTATCTTCCTCCTGCCAGAGAATATTCTCTCTGTAGAGGATAAATCACTTATTTAATCAAAATTAGATCATTTTCTGTACTCAAGGATAGCAAACACTTAAAATCCCTATTCTTGCATTGCTTTTTTACTAAATAAGTTTGTTGTCTCAGGGAGTAGAAGACCATGAGCAGATAATTATATAAATGATCGGCATTGTGCGGTCCGGGAGGTGGTGCAGTGGATAAAGCACTGGATTCTCAACCATGAGGTCCCGAGTTTGATCCCCCGCAGCACATGTACCAGAGTGATGTCTGGTTCTTCCTTTCCTACCTTTCTCATAAAAAAATAAACAAATAAATAAATAAATTCTTTAAAAAGGATTGGCATTGTGATAATGTACAGGTTATCATGTTGTATTTAGCATACATGTTCTGTTCCTTGCCTGCTTCTCTGTTCTCATCTTGTGTTCTGCTCCTCCTCCTTTTCTGTATACCCCTAGATTAAGTTAGGCCACCTATTATTAGCCTCCCATAGTAGTTACTTACATATCAATATCAGCATTTATAAAGCCTAATGCATACTTGGTTATTAAATGTCACATCACACAGTCATCTTTGTAGTGATCGAGATGAAAACTGGCTTGGTTCAGAGTATTTAACTAATAGGGTTATTGTAAATAATGATACTATCTATGAACTCAAGGATGTATATATCTTGTAGAACTAGTGCGTCTGTATCTAGATGAAGGCTTTTAAAAATATTTATTTATTTCCAAAAAAATTTATTTATTTCCTTTTATTGCCCTTGTTTTATTGTTGTAGTTATTATTGTAGTCGTCGTTGTTGGGTAGGACAGAAAGAAATGGAGAGAGGAGGGGAAGACAGAGAGAGAGAGAAAAATACACACCTGAAGACCTGCTTCACTGCTTGTGAAGCGACTACCCTGTAGGTGTGGAGCGGGGCTTGAACCCAGGTCCTTACACCAGTCCTTGGGCTTCGCACCACGTATGCTTAACCCACTGCGCTACCACCGGACTCCCCTATATGAAGGTGTTTATAAATGGTAGACTAAGATGGGAAAGATAGCACAGTGGTTATGTAACAGATTTTCATACCTGCAGCTTTAAGATCCCAGGTTCAATCTTAAGTTCCACTATAAGCCAGAGTTGAACATTACTGTAATAAAAAAAATAATAATAAGGGGGCTGGGCGGTAGCGCAGTGGGTTAAGCACACATGACACAAAGTGCACCAACTGGTGTAAGGGTCCCAGTTCGAGCCCCCAGATCTCCAACTGCAGGGGGAGGTCGCTTCACAAGCGGTGAAGCAGATCTACAGGTGTCTTTCTCCCTCTCTGTCTTCCCCTCCTCTCAATTTCTCTGTCCTATCCAACAACAACAGTAATGACAACAATAACAATAAATACAACAAGGGCAACAAAAAATGGGAATAATGGCCTCCAGGAGCAGTGGCTTCGTAGTGCAGGCACGGAGCCCCAACGATAACTCTGGAGGCAAAAAAAATAACAGTAAATAAAATAAAAATAATAATAAGGAATAGAATGGATGGGGCCAGGCAGTGGCACACTGGTTTAAGCGCACATAACACAAAGTGCAAGGACCACTCCAAGGATCCCGGTTCAAGCCCCCATCATTTTTTTTTTTAACCAGAGTACTGCTCCTCTCTGGCTTATGGTGGTGCTGGAGATTGAACCTGGGACATTTGGTACCTCAGGTTTTTTGCATAACCACTGTGCTATCTCCTCAGCTCTCCTCATTTTGTATTTCTCTAAGTAGCTAGCAATAAATCCTCTTCAATCAGTTTTCAATTACTTCATTTATGTTTTTTCAAGCCTCAACAAAGATGACTCAAGCAAGATTGACTTTTTAATCACTTTAGAATCCAGCCACTGTAAAGTGTATACATACCATTTTCACCATTTCATCCCTTCTCTCACTTCCTGAATTTTCTCTTAATGTGGCAGGAGTTTCAGGTGACTGCAGTGAGCAATACTATAACAACTACTGCATATGGCCCATGTTTTTTGCATTGGATAATGACAAACCATTCTCTGCTTTCAAGGAACTCATAGTCTAGTTGGGAGGGTAGTCATGTCAATAAATAATATAGAAATGTGTGATTGCGAAACAACTGAAGCACGTAACAGGAGGGAAATAGTGCCACAGAAAATATTCTCGCCATGAGTTTTAGTAAAGTGTCACAGGGAGTGGGGTTAGATACATAAGGGTTATACAAACAGACACTCATGCCTGAAGCTCCAAAGTTTCAGGTTCGATTCCCTGCACCACCATAAGCTAGGAATGAGCAGTGCTCTGGTTAAAAAAAATAATAAATAAAGTGTTGTGGTCCGGGAGGTAGCACAGTGGATAAAGCATTGGACTCTCAATCATGAGGTTCTGAGGTCGATCCTGTTTCCTTTTGTTGCCCTTGTTGACTCTTGTTGTTTTTTTATTGTTGAAGTAGTTATTATTGTTGTTGTTATTGATGTCCTCATTGTTGGATAGGGCAGAGAGAAATGGAGAGAAGAGGGGAAGACAGAGAGAGGGTGAGAAAGACACCTGCAGACCTGCTTCACCTCCTGTGAAGCAACTGCCCTGCAGGTAGGGAGCCAAGGGCTGGAACTGCGATCCTTGCGCTTTGCGCCATGTGTGCTTAGCCCACTGTGCTACCTCCTGACCCCCCATAAGAAATATTTTAAATATTTTATTTATTTAATTTAATAGGACAGAATGAAATTGAAAGAAGGGGAAGAGAAGAAGAGAGAGAGAGAGATGTGTAACACAGATTTACATGTTGAACTTGCACATGATAACCTGTGCACATAATCAAGTGAGCCACTGTGCCTCCCCCCCAAAGATCTTTGAAGATTATCTTGACAGCAACGGGAAGAATGACTTTTAGAGAGCTTGACAAATAAGAAGATTGTTGTACTAGCCTAAGACCTGTCAGAGTATTAGTACCTTTAAAGAGAACACCAGTTTTTATCTTTAAAAAAATATTTTATTTATTTATTTTAATGAAAGAGAGATATATACATAGAGTAAGAAAGAGAGACACCAGGGCAGTTCTCAGCTCTGATTTGTGGTGGTGCTGGGGATTGAACCTGGGACCTCAGGCTCTCAGGCATGAAAGTCTTTTGCAATAACAACTCTACTGTCTTCCCAGTACCCTCCCCCCAAACTGTTTTTTCTCCCCACTAGTGTTATCTCTTGTACTATCTCTGTACAACAATTCTATTACTTCAAGTGGTCTCTTTTTCTTTCTTTCTTTCTTTCTTTCTTTCTTTCTTTCTTTCTTTCTTTTTTTTTGGATAGAGATGAGAAACAGAGAGGGAGAATGAGACAATGAGAATGAGAGAAAGCAGAGGTACCTGCTGAACTCCTCTGCTTATTGTGAAGCTTTTGCCTTGTAGGTGGAAGGTTGGGGTCCTAAACCTGGGTTCTCACTCATGGTAATGTGTGTGCTCTACTAGGTGAACCACCACCCAACCACCACTTAAAAATACATAGTATTTTTTAAAAGATTTAAAAATTTTATTTATTTATTTATTTATTTTATTTATTTATTTATTTATTTATTTATTCCCTTTTGGTGCCCTTGTTGTAGTTATTGTTGTTGTTATTGATGTCATTGTTGGATAGGACAGAGAGAAATAGAGAGAGGAGGGCAAGACAGAGAGTAAACAGACCTGCTTCACCGCCTGTGAAGCGACTCCCCTGCGGGTGAGGAGCCAGGATCTCAAACTGGGATCTTTCTGCAGGCCCTTGCGCTTTGCGCTACGTGCGCTTAAACCGCTGCGCTACTGCCGGACTCCCAATACATAGTATTTTAAAAGTTTTGCTTTTTAGGGCTTGGGGAGATAGCATAATGGTTATGCAAAAAGCTTTAATTTTATTATTATTATTTTGAAAATATCTATCTATTTATTTATTTACTTATTCCCTTTTGTTACCCTTGTTGTTTTATTGTTGTAGTTATTATTGATGTTGTTGTTGGATAAGACAGAGAGAAATGGAGAGAGGAGGGGAAGACAGAGAGGGGGAGAGAAAGACACCTGCAGACCTGCTTCACCGCTTGTGAAGCGACTCCCATACAGGTAGGGAGACAGGGGTTTGAACCAGGATCCTTACACCGGTGGTTGCGCTTTACGCCACCTGCGCTTAACCCTCTGTGCTACCGCCTGACTCCCTATTTTTTTTTTATATATTCCTTTTTGTTGCCCTTGTTTTGTTGTTGTGGTTATTATTGTTGTTGTTATTGATGTTGTTGTTGTTGGATAGGACAGAGAGAAATGGAGAGAGGAGGAGAAGATGGGGGGGAAGACACCTAAAGATCTGCTTCACCACTTGTGAAGTGGCTCCCCTGCAGGTGGGGATCCAGGAGCTCGAAATGGGATCCTTAGCTGGTCCTTGCGCTTGGAGCCATATGCGCTTCACCCACTACGCTACCGCCTGACTCCTGCAAAAAGCTTTTCATGCTTGACGCACCAAAAGTTGAAGGTTCAGTTGCCAGCACCTCCATGAGCCAGAGCTGGACAGTGTTCTAGTTAAAAAAAATAAGAAAAATAAAAGTTTTACTTTCTAATAATTTGACATCTAAGAACCCATTTTTTAAAATCCAGCTTCCCTGATAAATTTAGTAAGTACAAGTTTTTGTATTTTACCTAATGTTCAATGTGAGTAGTCAATGGGATCTACAAATACAGGTTTTTTTTCTTCCTTTTGAACTTCTATTTCTTGCTACGTTGTATAAGCAAGCCTTCCCTTATAATACCAGTAGATGTGGAATCTAACTTCATGAGCAGTCTTTCTTTCTTCTCCCTTTCTTTAAAATTTTATTTTATAGAGGCTGAGAGACAAGGAAAAAGAAAGAAATAGAGACAGATAAAGAAGGGGAGACACCACAGACCTGCTCCATTGATCCTGAAGCCTCTCCATGCAGGTCCTCCTAAGTGGTGGTGGGAGCTCAAACCTGGGTCCTTACACATGGTAAAGAGTGTGCTCTACTGGGTGAGTCATCTCCTGGCCCCTGTGTCCAATATTCCAGGAAAAGCATTTACTACATCTCTGTTAAGTAGGATATTAGCTGGGGTAGGGTGCTGGTGCACCTGGTTGAGAGCACATGTTACCAGGCACACTGGGTTCAAGTCCCCAAGTCCTCACCTACAGGGGAGAAACTTCATGAGAAAGGAATCAGGGCTACAGGTTTCTCTCTCTCTCTCTCTCCCTCCCTCCCTCTCTCTCTCTCTCTCTTTCTATTCCCCTCTCCTTCTCAATGTCTCTCTGTCTTATCAAATAAAAGGAAAGGAAAAGAAAGGAAAAAATGGCCAAGGGATAGGTAGATTTGTCATGCAAATACAGTGCTCTAGTGATAATTCTAGTGGCAATTAAAAAACGTGTGTGTGTGTGTGTGTGTGTGTGTGTGTTTCTACTCAGACAAAAAGTTTTCTTCTATTATTAGTTACGGAATTTTGTCAAGTGATTTTTTAAATTTTGTTAGGGGATATATAGCTATATATACTAAATATATATATGTATATATATAGACAGCGAGACAGATCTTTCATAATACTTCTTCTGCGCTCCTTTAAATTTTTTAATATTAAAAAAACGAAACATTGTGGTCTGGGAGGTGGCACAGTGGATAAAGCATTGGACTCTCAAGCATGAGGTCCTGAGTTCAATCCCAGCACATGTACCAGAGTGATGTCTGGTCCTTTCTCTCTCTTTCTCCTCCTATCTTTCTCATTAATAAATAAATAAAATATTTAAAAAAACATTAACGATTAGTTTATTTTTATAATTTTTATTAAGGAAATGTTGATTTATAGGATTGCTGTCACAGAGGTGCAGTTTTACATCTCCCCACAACAGGTGTCTGTCTTCCAGTATTGACTTAATTCTGCACATCTTGCTTTCTTCTAGGGACTTTGGCCACTTGGATCTGAACCAGACCCATGTATCTGCCTCCTCAGTTCAATAGGATCGCTCTGCTCAAACCCAAGTTCTCTGCACTGTACTGAGGAAAATGTCAACAGGCAGAGAGCTGACTAGTCACAGGACTTACCTTATGAGCTGCCTTTCTCTCTGAAACTGCAATCTGCCGTATTTACTGTATACTGTCTGAAAGCAATTGTGTGTTATACAATTTTAGAGTTGCTTTCAGTAGGAGAGCTAGTTCAGTATAAATTACTACTCCATGGTCAGAATGCAAGTTAAATACAACAAACTTTCAAAAATACTTTTCTCTTTCTTTTTGTTTCTTCACCACTCCCGGCCTACTTATTCAGATAAAGAGAGAAAGAGGCAGAGGGAAGGAAACATACACATTACAGAAGCTTCCTCCTGGGGTTGTGTGGGCTAGACTTGAACCTGGGTCATTCACATGACAAAGCAGATAACACTGACAGAGAGAAGTTGAAAGGAAAGGGAGATAGAGGGGGCCAGGCAGTGCTGCACAGGGTTAAGCACACGTTACCATGCACAAAGTCCCGGGTTTGAGCCCTTGCTCCTCATGTCCAGTGTCTCTGCAGATGTTTCTCTGTCTATCTCCCTCTCTATCTCCTCTCCTCCCCCAACTTCTCTCTGTCCTGTCAAATGAAGGGATTTTTTTTTTTTTTTTTACAAATTTTTGAGCAATCATGGACCCAAAGCTTGGAAAAGTGGAGAGGAAGTATTAGGGAGGTACTCACTGCAAACTCTAGTGTACTTCTGCTTTCTTACTTTGGTGCCATACTCCAAACTCAGTCAATTTCTGCTTTGCGTTTCTACTTTTTTTTTTTTTTACATGCATAACATTCCCCAGATTCCCATTTAACAATACAACCCCCACTATTTCATTCATCATTTTTCATGGACCTGTATTCTCCCCACCCACCCACCCACCCCGAGTCTTTTACTTTGGTGTAATACTACAATTCCATTTCAGGTTCGACTTGTGTTTTCTTTTCTAATCTTGTTTTTCAACTTCGGCCTGAGAGTGAGATCATCCCGTATTTATCCTTCTGTTTCTGACTTATTTCACTCAACATGATTTTTTCAAGGTCCATCCAAGATTGACTGAAAACGGTGAAGTCACCATTTTTTACAGCTGAGTAGTATTCCATTGTGTATATATACCACAACTTGCTCAGCCACTCATCTGTTGTTGGACACCTGGGTTGATTCCAGGTTTTGGCTATTACAAATTGTGCTGCCAAGAACATATATGTACACAGATCTTTTTGGATGGATGTGTTGGGTTCCTTAGGATATATACCCAGGAGGGGAATTGCAGGGTCATAGGGTAGGTCCATTTCTAGCCTTCTGAGAGTTCTCCAGACTATTCTCCACAGAGGTTGGACCAATGTACATTCCCACCAGCAGTGCAGGAGGGTTCCTTTGACCCCACACCCTCTCCAGCATTTGCTGCTGTTACCTTTTCTGATGTGTGACATTCTCACAGGAGTGAAGTGATATCTCATTGTTGTCTTGATTTGCATTTCTCTGACAATCAGAGACTTGGAGCATTTTTTCATGTGTTTCTCGGCCTTTTGGATCTCTTCTGTGGTGAATATTCTGTCCAAGTCCTTCCCCCATTTTTGGATGGGGTTATTTGTTGTCTTGTTGTTGACAACAAGCTCTTTATATATGTTGGTTATTAAACTCTTATCTGATGTATGGCATGTAAAGATCTTCTCCCATTCTGTGAGGGGTCTCTTGATTTGGGTAGTGGTTTCTTTTGCTGTGAAGAAGCTTTTTAATTTGATGTAGTCCCATAGGTTTATACTTGCCTTAGTCTTCCTTGTAATTGGATTCGTTTCATTGAAAATGTCTTTAAAATTTATGCGGAAAAAAGTTCTGCCAATATTTTCCTCTAAGTATCTGATAGTTTCTGGTCTAACATCCAAGTCCTTGATCCACTTGGAATTTACTTTTGTATTTGGTGAAATACAGTGATTCAGTTTCATTCTTCTGCATGTTTCAACCCATTGTTTCCAACACCATTTGTTGAAGAGACTCTGCTTCCCCCATATAATAGTCTGGGCCCCTTTGTCAAAGATTAGATGTCCATATGTGTGGGGCCTCATTTCTGGGCTCTCAATTCTATTCCACTGGTCAGTGTGTCTGTTCATGTTCCAGTACCAAGCAGTTTTGATGGCCCTATAATACAGTTTGAGATCTGGCAGTGTGATGCCTCCAGTTCTGTTCTTTTTTCTCAAGATTGTTTTGGCAATTCTAGGTCTTTTCTGGTTCCAGATAAACATTTGTAGCATTTTTTCTATTCTCCTAAAAAATGTGCTTGGGATCTTGATGGGGATAGCATTAAATTTGTAGATGGCTCTGGGTAACATATTCATTTTGATGATGTTAATTCTTCCAACCCATGAACATGGAATATCTTTCCACTTCTTTGTGTCTTTTTCAACTTCTTTGAGTAGTGACTCATAATTTTCAGTATACAAGTCTTTCACTTCTTTGGTTAGGTTTACTCCTAGATATTTTATTGTTTTTGTTGCTATAGAAAAAGGAACTGATTTCTGGATTTCAATTTCTTCTAACTTAGTGTTTGCATAGAGGAATGCCACTGACTTTTGAATGTTAATTTTATAGCCTGACACCTTACTGTATTGCCTGATGATTTCCAAAAGCTTCTTGCTGGATTCCTTAGGTTTTTCCATGTATACTATCATGTCATCTGCAAATAAGGAGAGTTTGACTTTTTCTCTTCCAATCTGTATGCCTTTAATTCCTTGCTCCTGCCTGATTGCTATGGCAAGAACTTCCAACACTATGTTGAATAGTAATGGTGATAGTGGGCAGCCCTGTCTAGTACCTGATCTGAGGGGAAATGCTTCCACTTTTTCACCATTGAGTATGAAGTTGGCTGTAGGTTTACTATATATAGACTCCACTATCTTCAGGAATTTTCCATCTATTCCCATTTTTTGTAGTGTTTTGATCATAAAGGGATGTTGTATTTTGTCAAAGGCTTTCTCTGCATCTATTGATATGACCATGTGGTTTTTGGTCTTGCTTTTGTTGATGTGGTGGATCACATTGATTGATTTACGTATATTAAACCAACCTTGCATGCCTGGGATAAACCCCACTTGGTCATGATGAACAATCTTTTTGATATACTGCTGTATCCGGTTGGCTAGAATTTTGTTCAATATTTTCGCATCTATGTTCGTCAGAGATATTGGTCTGTAGTTTTCTTTTTTGGTTGTGTCCCTGTCTGCTTTTGGTATCAGGGTGATGTTGGCTTCATAGAAGCTGGCAGGGAGTATTCCAGTGTCTTCAATCTTCTGGAAGACTTTAAAGTAAAGGTATTAGTTCTTCTTTGAAGGTTTTGTAGAATTCATTTGTAAAACCATCTGGTCCAGGACTTTTATTTTTGGGAAGATTTTTGATAACTGTTTCAATTTCATTAGCTGTGATGGGCCTGCTCATGTTATCCACTTCCTCTTTACTTAGTTTTGGAAGTTGGTAGGTATCTAGGAAATCATCCATTTCTTCCAGGTTCTCTAGTTTGGTGGCATATAGTTGTTCATAGAAGCCTCGCATGATATGTTGAATTTCTGCAGTGTCTGTTGTGATTTCTCCTCTTTCATTTACTATCCGATTTATTTGGGTCTTCTCCCTTTTTTGTTTTGTGAGTCTGGCTAAAGACTTGTCAATTTTGTTTACTCTTTCGAAGAACCAACATTTACTTTCATTGATCTTTTGTATGGTTTTCCTATTCTCAATGTTATTTATTTCTGCCCTAACTTTAGTAATTTCTGTCCTTCTGGTTGCTTTAGGATTCCTTTGCTGTTCTTCTTCTAGGTCTTTAAGATGTGCAATCAGGCTGTTTATTTGTGCCTTTTCTTGTTTCCTAATGTGTGCTTGTATAGCTATGAACTTCCCTCTTAGGACTGCTTTAGCTGTGTCCCAAATATTTTGATAGCTTGTGTCTTCATTTTCATTGAACTCTCGAAACATTTTGATTTCTTCCTTGATTTCCTCTTTGACCCAGAAGTTGTTAAGAAGTGTACTGTTGAGTTTCCACATTTTGGCACTGTTACTAATCTTTTGTTGATTGTTAAGTGTTAGTTTAATTCCACTGTGGTCTGAGAAGATGCTTGGGATGATTTCAGTGCTCTTGAATAGGCTGATGCTGTCTTTGTGGCCTAACATATGGTCTATCCTTGAGAATGATCCATGTGGATTTGAATAAAATGTGTATTCCAGTTTCTTGGGATGAATGACTCTGAAAATGTCCAATAGTTCTAGTTTATCTATCTCTTCATTTAGCTCCCTTATGTCTTTACTGATTTTCTGCCTGGATGATCTGTCAAGTTGAGAGAGTGGGTTGTTGAAGTCTCCTACTATGATTGTGTTACTGTTAATATATTGCTGTAGCTCTTTCAGTAGAAGTTTGATGTATTTAGATGGCTTCTCATTGGGTGCATAGATATTAATAATTGTTAAGTCCTCTTGATTGACTGATCCTCTGAGCATTAAGTAGTGTCCATTCCTATCTTTTTTAATCTTATCTATTTTAAAGTCTATCATGTCATATATGAGAATAGCTGTTCCTGCCCTTTTTTGTGGGCCATTGGCTTGAATGATAGTTTTCCATCCTTTCACTTTAAGTCTGTGTTTGTCTTGTTGCGTTAGGTGAGTTTCCTGTAGACAACGTATTGTTGGATTGTGTTTTCTGATCCATCTTCCTACTCTGTGTCTTTTAATAGGTGAATTCAGGCCATTGACATTTATTGATATCAAAGATTGAAGATATTTTAACGCCATTCTTGTAGAGTTTTAGAGTGTTTTGAGATATGTCCTATTTGTGGTGGTCTGGTTGTTTATAGGAGACCTTTCAGAACTTCTTTCAGGGCAGGCTTGGTGATGGTTGCTTCCTTCAACTGTTGCTTGTCTGAGAAGGTTTTGATGCTTCCATCTAGTCTGAATGACAATCTAGCAGGATATAGTATTCTTGGCTGAAAGCCTTTCTCATTGAGCACTCGATAGATATCTTGCCATTCTCTTCTGGCCTGTAGTGTTTGTATGGAGAAGTCTGCTGCTAATCTTATGGGTTTTCCTTTGTAGGTGACTCTTTGTTTTTCTCTTGCAGCCTTGAGGATCCTTTCTTTATCCTTATTCCTTTCCAATCTAAGTATGACATGTCTTGGTGTCTTTAGGTCTGGGTTAATTCTGTTTGGGACCCTCTGGGCTTCTTGAATCTTTATGTCTTTGATGTCTAGACTAGAGAAATTTTCAGCTATTATGGCCTGGAGAATGCTTTCTTCCTCCCCTTCTCTTTCTTCCTCTGGTAAGCCAATAATGCGTATATTGTTTCTTTTGAAGTCATCCCATAGGACTCTGTTGTTGTTTTCAGCCTCTCTTAATCTCTTTTTGAGATCTCTTACTTCTTTTTTAGTTGTCTCTAATTCATCCTCAATCTTGCTAATTCTGTCTTCAGCCTCATTGATTCTATTCTCTCTGCCCTCTACTGCTTTCTGGAGTTCATCTATTTTGTTGCCCTGCTCTGATACTGTTTTAGCTTGTTCAGCTAGTTGCCTTCTTAGCTCAGCGACTTCAGCTTTCAGCTCTCTAATAACCATGAGATAATTAGAATTTTCTTACATATTCTCATTTGTTGTTCCTGCATTTCTGATTACAATTTTTTCAAATTCTTTACTCACTCCTGTTATTATTTCCTTAGCTAATGTTTGGATGTTGAACTCGTTGTTTTGTGCTTCACCCTCTGGAGGACTTTTAGCTGGACTCTTGTCCTGCTTCGAGTCTCCAATATTTTTTCTTGTTGTTTTAACCATTTTATGTAAGTTAACAGTTTTTTCAGTCCCTGAGTTGGAGTTCAGTGGTGTAAAAGCCTTTTTTTTTCTTTTCCCCTGTAGGCTATGGGAGCCTGAGGGCTTTTAAACTATCAATAGGCTTCTTAGCTTAATCACTGACTCCTGACCAAGAGATAAAGCAGGGTGTGGCAGAGATAATCCAGTGGTTATGCAAAGAGACTTTCACAGCCCCTCAGCTATGCCACCGAGGTATAGGTCTTCTCCTGAGTTTCCCGGTTAGATCTCTGTACCCTGGTGTCCCTCCCTGTTGCTGCTCCAATTCTGAGGGTAGTAGCAATGGAGACTCAGAGTTGCACTTGGTGAGTCTCTGGGGAGTCCTTTCCTCCCTTCAGCTGTCCCCTTGTTGGTGGAGCTGACTGGAGGTGGTGTCTCCACTGACAAACTGTCGAACTGTTAGCAGTCACTTAATCTCTCCTTAGGCCCCTCTCTCCTCTCTGTCACCAGCCACACGTGTTTGTACTCACGGGTGATTTACTGGGTTTCTGTGGTCATTCTAGTCCTGTCTTGTTTCAGTCTGGGTGGTCTCCTTTGGTATTCCTAGTTGATCCGGGAGAGGAGAGGAGAGGAGAGGAGAGAAAGCGATCTGCTGCTCGTAGCTCCGCCTCCGGAAGTCGAATCCCTGGATTTTTTTTTTTTTAAGGAAAAAATGTCCTCCAGGAGTGGTAGATGCCTTGTGCAAGCACTGAGCCCCAGCAATAACCTTGGTGGCAATGAAGATAAAATAAAATAAATCTTTAAAAAGAGTGAGTGAAGGAAGGAGAGAGAGTTGCAGTATTATTTCATAACTCATGAGGCTTCCCTGCTGCAGGCGGAGACCAACCAAATCACCTTTAAAAGAGATCTATCTTACTGAGGAGGTAAATCCTTGACACAGGAAGTGGGGAGGGGAAGGAGGAGGAGGATGAGAAGGAGAAGAGAGAGAAAGGAAGGGAAGAAATTAACATAAGTAACAAGTGTTGACTTTGAGTTGTAGAAGTTTAAAAAATTATATATATATATATATATTTTTTTATTTATTATCTTTATTTATTAGATAGAGACAGCCAGAAATCAAGAGGGAGGAGGGTGATAGGGAGAGAGACAGAGAGACACCTGCAGACCTGCTTCACCACTCGTAAAGCTTTCCCCCTGCAGGTGGGGACCGGGGGCTCGAACCCGGGTCCTTGTTCATTGTAATACATGCGCTCAACCAGGTGCGCCACCACCTGGCCCCCTAAACAATTCTTAAGTAGCATTTCTTGTTCATAGTGCCTGCAATCCATCAACTTTTGCAATTCTCTAGCTATGGCATCTTTATAGTAGACTTGACAAGCTAAGGAATCTTTTTCTCTCTTTTTTTTTTTTTTTACCAGAGCACTGATCTGCTGGGGTTTATGGTGGTGTGGGGGATTCAACCCGGAATTTTAGAGCCTCAGGCCGAAGAGTCTCTTTGTGTAACCATTAAGCTATCGCAGCCTCTCTTTTACTGTTTTAGAGGCAGAGGGGGAAAGCATCAAAGTTTTCTTCAATGTGCTGTTTTTCATGACAAAGCCACACTCTATCTATGTGAAGTACTTCTTAATAAAAAATATTTATTTATTCCCTTTTGTTGTCCTTGTTATTTATTGTTGTTGTTATTATTGTTGTTACTGATGTCATCGTTGTTGGATAGGACAGAGAGAAATGGAGAGAGGAGGGGAAGACAGAGGGAGAGAGAAAGATAGACACCTGGAGGCCTGCTTCAACGCCTGTGAAGGGACTCCCCTGCAGGTGGGGAGCCGGGGGCTTGAACCGAGATCCTTCTGCCGGCCATTGCGTTTTGCGCTAAGTGCGCTTAACCCTCTGTGCTACCGCCTGATTCCCTGTGAGGTATTTCTCTGGCACATGCACTGTCCAAGATTCAACTCGGGATCTCATGTTTGAAGATATACCACTTTTGGTATCTCTGTTTTTTTCTCTCTACGTCTCTCTCATTAAAATAAATAAATAAAATGTTTTTAAAAAGGTTTACCACTTTATGCACTGCATCACCTCCTGGACCACATGAATAATTATCTATATATAATTTTTTGCATTGCTCACTTCTGGCTTATGGTGGTGCTGGGGAGCTGGGGATTGAGCCTGGGAGCCCAGAGTCTCAGGTATAAAAGCCATTTGCAGAAGCATTATGCTGTCTCCCCAGTCCTTGAATCATATTTTTATGATCTTTCATTGTTCAGTGACTAATGACTACTGAATAGAGAATGCATTAATTGGAATATGCTTTTCCTTCTTTTTTAAAATGTCTTTATTGGGGGATTAATGTCTTACATTTGATAGTAAATACAATAGTTTGTACATAACATTTCTCAGTTTTCCACATAACAATACAACCCCCACAAGGTCCTCTGTCATCCTTTTTGGACCTGTACTCTCCCTCCCCACCCACCCCAGAGTCTTTTTCTTTGGTTCAATACATCAAAGGAATATGTTTTTCTAAACCTTCCATGTAAACATTAAGTGTTATCATCAACTCATCATTAAATAGATGTTTTATCACTTTGACTTTCAAATCTCTAAATAGGGATAATGATATGTGTATATTTAATATATGTAGAAGAAGAACTACAAAAGTTTTAGAAAAATGGAAATGTAAATACAGAGTGTTAGTGCAAACACTAGAAGGCACTATTTCTCTACTGAGGCAGGAAGTTACTATAACACACTTTTTTTTTCTTGTCCAATTCCTACTCAAGAACAAAAAGTGAAGCATGACAAATTTAGAAACATACATTTTTTTTTCTTTTTTTACCAGAGCACTGCTCAGCTCTGGCTTATGGTGGTACAGGGGATTGAATCTGGGACTTGTGAGCCTCAGGCATGAGTGTCTCTTTGCATAACCATTATGCTATTTACCCCTGTCCTAAAAACATACATTTTATTAATGCACTGAAAAGTGTAAAGAGACTGGGAAAGTGAGATAAAGAACACAATGAAAAATGTAAATCCAATAAAAGACAGAAACCAAAAACTACAAAAAGTGATAAAGGAGAAAGGAAATGAGGTCAAAGTATGTTTTTTCTTTTTTTTAAATTTTATTTATTTATTCCCTTTTGTTGCCCTTGTTTTATTGTTGTCGTTGTTGTTGGATAGGACAGAGAGAAATGGAGAGAGGGAGGGGAAGACAGAGAGGGGGAGAAAGATAGACACCTGCAGATCGCTTCATTGCCTGTGAATCCACTCCCCTGCAGGTGGGGAGCCGGGAACTCTAACCGGGATTCTTATGCCGGATCATTGCGCTTTGCGCCACATACGTTTAACCTGCTGCGCTACCACCCGACTCCCAGTTTGTTTCTTTTTTTTTTTTTTCCCTCCAGAGTTATTGCTGGGCTCGGTGCCTGCACCATGAATCCACCGCTCCTGGAGGCCATTTTCCCCCCTTTTTGTTGCCCTTGTTGTTGTAGCCTCGTTGTGGTTATTATTGCCATTGTTGACGTTGCTTTGTTGTTGGATAGGACAGAGAGAAATGGAGAGAGGAGGGGAAGACAGAGAGAGAGGGGAGAGAAAGATAGACACCTGCAGACCTGCTTCACCGCCTGTGAAGCGACTCCCCTGCAGGTGGGGAGCCGGGGGCTCGAACCGGGATGCTTATGCCGGTCCCTGCGCATTGCGCCACGTGCGCTTAACCCACTGCGCCACCGCCCGACCCCCTGTTTCTTTTTATAATACAAAAAACTTGGGAATTGTTTTCCACGTTGTAGCTCTTTGTTATAGTGAAAACTGCTAATTTATAATGAACCAATGAACCAGTGGTTCTCAAAGTCTGTACTGACTTTCCTTTCCAACCTTCTAATCCATCCCATTTCTTCCAACTCTACCTTGTAGGGAAGATACTGGGAAAGCAGCAGGATCCATAGTAAAGGGAGACAATGGTCAAAGATGGGCGCTGCCATGGAAACAAAAATGCTGCTTTGATAGTAAGAAGAAAAGTAGACATATGCCCTGCCTAAATGAAACCTAGAAAGGAAAGGGATTTGGGGGCTCAGCGGTGGTGCCCCTGGTTAAGCTCACACAGTACAGTGCATAAGGAACCAGGTTCAAGTTCCTAGTTCTCACCTGAAGCAGGAATGCTTCACAAGTGGTGAAACAGGGCTGCAGGTGTCTCTGTTTCTCTTCTTCTCTGGCTTCCCCTCCCCTCTAAATTTCTGTCTCTATTCAATAGTAAATAAATAAAATTTAAATTTAAAAAAGAGGGCAGGTAGATAGCATAATGGTTATGCAAACAGACTCTCATGCCTGAGACTCCTAAGTCCCAGGTTCAATCCCTCGCACCACCATAAAACAGAGCTGAGCAGTGCTCTGGTGTTTCTCTCTGTCTCTCTCTGCACCGCTCTCAAAAATAAAATATAAAATATTTTTTAAAAATTTAAAAAAAGAAAGGAAGGAAGGAAGGAAAGGGATTCTGAGTGATAGAGAACTAGATTGACCTACACTTTTTGGTTAGAGACTCTGGGTTTTTTGCCTCCAGGGTTATCAATGGGGCTCAGTGCCTGCACTACAAATCCACTGCTCCTGGAGGCTATTTTCTCCCTCTTAATGCTCTGGTTGTTTATCTTTATTGTTGTTGTCATTGCTCTTTGTTGTTGGATAAGACAGAGAGAAATCAAGAGAGGAGAAGAAGACAGAGAGGGGGAGAGACAGATACCTGCAGACCTGTTTCACTGCTTGTGAAATGACCCTGCTAACGGTGGGGAACTTGGGGCTCAAATCAGGATACTTGCACTGGGTTAGAGACTTTTTAAAACTTTGAAACAATAATTTGAATTCATTTAAAAAATATTGTATTGTATTGTACTGTATTGTATTTTGATCAGAGAGAGACAGAGAAAGTTAGCAAGACCAGAACACTGCTCATCCCTGGTTTATAGTGGTGCTGGGGATTGAGCCTGGAACTTTAGAGCCTCAAGGGTGAAAATCTTTTGCATAACCATTATGTTGTCTCCCCAGCCCTCAGTAATTCTTATTCTTTCTTTCTCTGAAGAAATGCCTCCTGCACCTTTAATTCTTTTTATTTTATTTATTTTTTCATTGAGAGGCTTAATGGTTTACAGTACAGTTCTTGACACATGGGTACAATTTCTCATCTGAACATAATAGGTGTCAGCAAAACACTCTCACCCTCAACTTGGGTCCATTTCCACCATCATGTATAAAGACATGAAAGCCCCCTTCTCTCCTTCCCCCTCTCACCCCTATCCTCCCTCCTCAGAGCCCTTTGCTTTGGTGCAATACACCAAATTAGTCTGAATTTTGTTTTGTGTTTCCCCTTTCTGTTCTTGTTTCTTTTCATTTTTTTTTAAGATTTTATTTATTTTTCAGGAATATAGAAGGAGAGAGACAGAGAAAGAACCAGACATCATTCTGATACATGTGCTGCTGGGGATTGAACTCAGGACCTCATGCTTGAGAATCCAGTGCTTTATCCATTATGCCACCTCCCAAACCACTCTGTTCTTAAGTTCTGCCCATAAGTGAGATCTTCCCTTATTCATCCTCCTCTTTCTGGTTTATCTCACTTAACATGATATCTTTTTAAAAAATATTTATTTATTTATTTATTCCCTTTTGTTGCCCTTGTTTTATTGTTGTAGTTATTATTGTTGTTATTGATGTCATCATTGTTGGAGAGGACAGAGAGAAATGGAGAGAGGAGGGGAAGACAGAGAGGGGGAGAAAAAGATAGACACCTGCAGACCTGCTTCACTGCTTGTAAAACAAAGACTCTGCAGGTGGGGAGCCAGGGGCTCAAACCAGGATCATTGTGCGGGTCCTTGCACTTTACTCCACCTGCACTTAACCCACTGCGCTACTGCCCGACTCCATTACTGGAGACCCCTTCCCTTTTTTTGCCTCCAGGGTTATTGCTGGGGCTCAGTGCCTGCACCATGAATCCACTGCTCCTGGAAGCCATTTTTTCCCCTTTAGTTGCCCTTGTTGTTGTAGCCTTGTTGTGGTTATTATTGTTATTGTTGATGTCTTGTTGTTGGATAGGACAGAGAGAAATGGAGAGAGGAGGGGAAGACAGAGGGGGAGAGAAAGATAGACACCTGCAGACCTGCTTCACTGCTTGTAAAACGAAGACTCTGCAGGTGGGGAGCCAGGGGCTCGAACCCAGATACTTAGACAGGTCCTTACACTTTGCACCACGTGCGTTTGAGCTGCTACGCTATTGCCTGTCCCCCCCAACATAATATCTTTAAACTCCATCCATTATGAGTTGAAGAAGGTGATTTCATCATTGTTAATAGCTGAGTAATATATATCCCAACTTTCTCAGCCATCATCTGTTGTTTAACACCTAGGTTGCTTCCAAGTTTGGGCTATTACAAATTGTGCTGCTTCTTCTTCTTCTAGCATTTGCCCTTCTTCCATAGCCAGTCAACAGCATCAGGTTGAGCCTGATGTAAAGTTTCGAGACCTCCTTTGAATGTGGAGAGGTGGCAGTCGTTGACTATGTGGGTCATAGTCTGTCTGTAGCCGCAGGGGCAGTTCGGGTCGTCTCTGGCTCCCCAGCGATGGAACATAGCGGCGCACCGGCCATGGCCTGTTCCATAGCGATTGAGGAGGGCCCAATCATAACGTGCTAGGTCAAAGCCGGGTTGACGCTTGCAGGGGTCTGTGATGAGGTGTTTGTTCTTTACCTCAGCTGACTGCCAACTCTGTTTCCAAGAGACTGGAACAGAGAAGTTCAGTGTAGGCATAGGGGACCAGATTGGGTGACGAGACGTCAAGCGTTGAACAGGGTGGGCGAAGATATCCATGTATATTGGCAGGTCCGGTTGAGAGTAGACGTGGGAAATGAACTTAGATGATGCCGCATCCCGACGAATATCTGGCGGGGCGATGTTGCTAAGAACTGGCAGCCATGGAACCGGGGTGGAACGGATGGTTCCAGAAATGATCCTCATGGAGGAATATAATTTGGAATCGACCAAGTGGACATGGGGGCTACGGAACCATACTGGGGCACAGTATTCTGCAGTGGAATAGCATAATGCCAGAGAGGATGATCGTAGTGTGGAAGCGCTCGCGCCCCATGAGGAGCTGGCCAGTCTTGCAATGATGTTATTCCTCGCACCCACCTTTGCTGCAGTTTTTATGAGATGTTCGTGAAATGACAGAGTGCGATCGAGAGTAACGCCAAGATAGACTGGCTGGGCTTCATGCCGGATTCTCGTATCGCCAAGCTGCACATTAAGCTCACGTGAGGCCGAGGCATGGTGTAGATGGAAAACAGATGATACCGTTTTTGCAGTGCTAGGGATTAGTCGCCATTTTTTACAGTAATCAGATATCAGAGACATGTCTTTCGTGAGTGTTTCCTCAAGGATGTCGAACTTTGATGCCTGAGTTGCACAGCAGATGTCATCGGTGTAGATGAACTTCCTTGAAGAAGTTTCTGGGAGGTCATTGATGTAAATATTAAATAGCGTAGGAGCCAGAACAGAGCCCTGGGGGAGGCCACTTGAGACAAGTCTCCATCTGCTAGACTTGTCACCCAGATGTACCCGGAATCTTCTGTTTTGGAGAAGAAACGATGTAGTGTTGGCCACCCATGGGGGCAGGCATCTTGAGATCTTGACCAGGAGACCACGGTGCCAGACCGTGTCATAGGCTGCTGTGAGATCAACAAAGACAGCACCTGTCTTTAAATTCTTCTGGAATCCATTTTCAATGTAAGTTGAGAGGGCCAGGGCTTGTTCGCAGGTAGATCTTCCTGGGTGGAAACCAGCCTGGGTGGGTGATAGGAATTTCTCTGTAAGATGAGAAATACGTGACAGAAGCAGCCTCTCAAGGAGTTTGTAACACACGGAGAGGAGAGAAATTGGTCTATAGCTGGCAGCCAGTGTTGGGTCTTTCTTTGGTTTCAGAACCGCTATAATCTTCGCACAATGCCAAACTTTGGGCATAGACTCAGATTCCAAGATGTGGGACAGGAATGAAGCGAGCCACTTCTTTGCCGCGGGGCCCAGGTTAAGAATGAGTTCTGGGGTGATGTTATCATAGCCAGCAGCTGTTCCCAGTTTAACCCTCTTCAAAGCGTCTTCCAGTTCAGACAGTGTAAAGGGAGAGATTTTTGGAGATGGACAAGATAACCGGAAGTGGGATGACCACTCATGGGAAATTTCTCTTTTCCAGACTGGGTGGATCTTAGCACGTCCAACTTGAGTTAGGTGACTGGCCACTGAGTTTGGAGATACGGGAGGATGGGAGACGGAAGGGGGTTGGCTACCAGCACCCAGTCTGTGAAGAAGCTTCCAGGCCTTTCTACTTGAGTGGGTGAAGTTCAGACTTTCCGTGAGTTGTTGCCAGCGGGCTTGGCGTGCTGCATCCAGGGAGGCAATGAGATGGTCAGCCACATCTGGGTCGCCCGACTCATCATACTGCTTTAGTAGTTGCTCGCATTCAGCATCAAGACAAGGCGTATAGTTAGCACGTCTCCCACGAGGAATGGCTTGGGAAGCTGCTTTGAAGATGGCTTGGCGGAAGTGCCTGTAGGAATCTTCAGAGGGGATAGAGTTAATTGGAATTGCAGGAATAGATTTGTTGGTAAGATCACTGAACAGACGCCAGTTTGCTTTCTGAAAGTTCCATCTTAGTTTCTCCGAGCACAGAATCAGTGGGAGGTGGAGACCAATGTGGATGATAGCTGGGCGGTGATGACTGTGCGGGAAGATCTTGAGAACTTGTCTCGTAGCGGGAAAGGCTTGGCCGTTGACTGTGCTAATCAAGCACAGGTCGGGTGACGAGTCTTTATTCCATCTAGCACTGTGAAAAGAGCCTGGCTGTTTGGGATCGTATAATAGGGAGAGGTCATTCGCTGAAGCCCAGTCGGCTAAGATAGAGCCGTCAGCACGAGTGGAGGAATATCCCCAGTCTTGGTGATGACTATTAAAGTCTCCAACGTAAACGGCTGCTATAAACATAGATCTCTTTGTATGAGTGTGTTTGTTTTGGCCTGGGAGGTGGCATAGTGGATAATGTGCTAGACTCAAGCAGCGTTCCTGAGTTCACCCTGATGTCACATATGCCACAGTTATACTCTGGTTTTCTCCCATCCAAGTACAAACCAGGCCCGACCCTGCTTAACTTCTGAGATCAGAAGAGATCGGGTGTGTTCAGGGTGGTATGGCTGTCGACCTAGTTTTCTTTCTCTTTCTCTCTTTCACTAAGAGAACTTAGGGGAGAAGGAAAGAAAGAAAGAAAATCACAGATTGTCCCAAACCAAGTACTTCATGTTTGTTAACTGCATCTCAGAATACTTAGGGTTTCAAGTTGTCAAACTGTGCCTCAAGACTCCGCAAATTTTACTAACAGTGCTTTGAGGATAAGAAAGTCAAAGTGGTCTCCTCTCCTCTCCCGGATCAACTAGGAATACCAAAGGAGAACACCCGGACCGAAACAAGACAGGACTAGAATGACCACAGAAACCCAGTAAATCACCCGTGAGTACAAACACGCGTGGCTGGTGACAGAGAGGAGAGAGGGGCCTAAGGAGAGATTAAGTGACTGCTAACAGTTCGACAGTTTGTCAGTGGAGACACCACCTCCAGTCTGCTCCACCAACAAGGGGACAGCTAATGGGAGGAAAGGACTCCCCAGAGACTCACCAAGTGCAACTCTGAGTCTCCATTGCTACTACCCTCAGAATCTGGAGCAGCAACAGGGAGGGACACCAGGGTACAGAGATCTAACCGGGAAACTCAGGAGAAGACCTATACCTCGGTGGCATAGCTGAGGGGCTGTGAAAGTCTCTTTGCATAACCACTGGATTATCTCTGCCACACCCTGCTTTATCTCTTGGTCAGGAGTCAGTGATTAAGCTAAGAAGCCTATTGATAGTTTAAAAGCCCTCAGGCTCCCATAGCCTACAGGGGAAAAGAAAAAAAAAGGCTTTTACACCACTGAACTCCAACTCAGGGATTGAAAAAACTGTTAACTTATATAAAATGGTTAAAACAACAAGAAAAAATATTGGAGACTTGAACCAGGACAAGAGTCCAGATAAAGTCCTCCAGAGGGTGAAGCACAAAACAACGAGTTCAACATCCAAACATTAGCTAAGGAAATAATAACAGGAGTGAGTAAAGAATTTGAAAAAATTGTAATCAGAAATGCAGGAACAACAAATGAGAATATGTAAGAAAATTCTAATTATCTCATGGTTATTAGAGAGCTGAAAGCTGAAGTCGCTGAGCTAAGAAGGCAACTAGCTGAACAAGCTAAAACAGTATCAGAGCAGGGCAACAAAATAGATGAACTCCAGAAAGCAGTAGAGGGCAGAGAGAATAGAATCAATGAGGCTGAAGACAGAATTAGCAAGATTGAGGATGAATTAGAGACAACTAAAAAAGAAGTAAGAGATCTCAAAAAGAGATTAAGAGATACTGAAAACAACAACAGAGTCCTATGGGATGACTTCAAAAGAAACAATATACGCATTATTGGCTTACCAGAGGAAGAAAGAGAAGGGGAGGAAGAAAGCGTTCTCCAGGCCATAATAGCTGAAAATTTCTCTAGTCTAGACAACACCAAAGACATAAAGATTCAAGAAGCCCAGAGGGTCCCAAACAGAATTAACCCAGACCTAAAGACACCAAGACATGTCATACTTAGATTGGAAAGGAATAAGGATAAAGAAAGGATCCTCAAGGCTGCAAGAGAAAAACAAAGAGTCACCTACAAAGGAAAACCCATAAGATTAGCAGCAGACTTCTCCATACAAACACTACAGGCCAGAAGAGAATGGCAAGATATCTATCGAGTGCTCAATGAGAAAGGCTTTCAGCCAAGAATACTATATCCTGCTAGATTGTCATTCAGACTAGATGGAAGCATCAAAACCTTCTCAGACAAGCAACAGTTGAAGGAAGCAACCATCACCAAGCCTGCCCTGAAAGAAGTTCTGAAAGGTCTCCTATAAACAACCAGACCACCACAAATAGGACATATCTCAAAACACTCTAAAACTCTACAAGAATGGCGTTAAAATATCTTCAATCTTTGATATCAATAAATGTCAATGGCCTGAATTCACCTATTAAAAGACACAGAGTAGGAAGATGGATCAGAAAACACAATCCAACAATACGTTGTCTACAGGAAACTCACCTAACGCAACAAGACAAACACAGACTTAAAGTGAAAGGATGGAAAACTATCATTCAAGCCAATGGCCCACAAAAAAGGGCAGGAACAGCTATTCTCATATCTGACATGATAGACTTTAAAATAGATAGGATTAAAAAAGATAGGAATGGACACTACTTAATGCTCAGAGGATCAGTCAATCAAGAGGACTTAACAATTATTAATATCTATGTACCCAATGAGAAGCCATCTAAATACATCAAACTTCTACTGAAAGAGCTACAGCAATATATTAACAGTAACACAATCATAGTAGGAGACTTCAACACCCCACTCTCTCAACTTGACAGATCATCCAGGCAGAAAATCAGTAAAGACATAAGGGAGCTAAATGAAGAGATAGATAAACTAGAACTATTGGACATTTTCAGAGTCATTCATCCCAAGAAACTGGAATACACATTTTACTCAAATCCACATGGATCATTCTCAAGGATAGACCATATGTTAGGCCACAAAGACAGCATCAGCCTATTCAAGAGCACTGAAATCATCCCAAGCATCTTCTCAGACCACAGTGGAATTAAACTAACACTTAACAATCAACAAAAGATTAGTAACAGTGCCAAAATGTGGAAACTCAACAGTACACTTCTTAACAACTTCTGGGTCAAAGAGGAAATCAAGGAAGAAATCAAAATGTTTCGAGAGTTCAATGAAAATGAAGACACAAGCTATCAAAATATTTGGGACACAGCTAAAGCAGTCCTAAGAGGGAAGTTCATAGCTACACAAGCACACATTAGGAAACAAGAAAAGGCACAAATAAACAGCCTGATTGCACATCTTAAAGACCTAGAAGAAGAACAACAAAGGAATCCTAAAACAACCAGAAGAACAGAAATCACTAAAGTTAGGGCAGAAATAAATAACATTGAGAATAGGAAAACCATACAAAAGATCAATGAAAGTAAATGTTGGTTCTTCGAAAGAGTAAACAAAATCGACAAACCTTTAGCCAGACTCACAAAACAAAAAAGGGAGAAGACCCAAATAAATTGGATAGTAAATGGAAGAGGAGAAATCACAACAGACACTGCAGAAATTCAACATATCATGCAAGGCTTCTATGAACAACTATATGCCATCAAGCTAGAGAACCTGGAAGAAATGGATGATTTCCTAGATACCTACCAACTTCCAAAACTAAGTAAAGAGGAAGTGGATAACATGAACAGGCCCATCACAGCTAATGAAATTGAAACAGTTATCAAAAATCTTCCCAAAAATAAAAGTCCTGGACCAGATGGTTTTACAAATGAATTCTACAAAACTTTCAAAGAAGAACTAATACCTCTACTTTTAAAAGTCTTCCAGAAGATTGAAGACACTGGAATACTCCCTGCCAGCTTCTATGAAGCCAATATCACCCTGATACCAAAAGCAGACAGGGACACAACCAAAAAAGAAAACTACAGACCAATATCTCTGATGAACATAGATGCAAAAATATTGAACAAAATTCTAGCCAACCGGATACAGCAGTATATCAAAAAAATTGTTCATCATGACCAAGTGGGGTTTATCCCAGGCATGCAAGGTTGGTTTAATATATGTAAGTCAATCAATGTGATCCCACCACATCAACAAATGCAAGACCAAAAACCACATGGTCATATCAATAGATGCAGAGAAAGCCTTTGACAAAATACAACATCCCTTTATGATCAAAACACTACAAAAAATAGGAATAGATGGAGAATTCCTGAAGATAGTGGAGTCTATATATAGCAAACCTACAGCCAACATCATACTCAATGGTGAAAAAGTGGAAGCATTTCCCCTCAGATCAGGTACTAGACAGGGCTGCCCACTATCACCATTACTATTCAACATAGTGTTGGAAGTTCTTGCCATAGCAATCAGGCAGGAGCAAGGAATTAAAGGCATACAGATTGGAAGAGAAGAAGTCAAACTCTCCTTATTTGCAGATGACATGATAGTATACATGGAAAAACCTAAGAAATCCAGCAAGAAGCTTTTGGAAATCATCAGGCAATACAGTAAGGTGTCAGGCTATAAAATTAACATTCAAAAGTCAGTGGCATTCCTCTATGCAAACACTAAGTTAGAAGAAATTGAAATCCAGAAATCAGTTCCTTTTTCTATAGCAACAAAAACAATAAAATATCTAGGAATAAACCTAACCAAAGAAGTGAAAGACTTGTATACTGAAAATTATGAGTCACTACTCAAAGAAATTGAAAAAGACACAAAGAAGTGGAAAGATATTCCATGTTCATGGGTTGGAAGAATTAACATCATCAAAATGAATATATTACCCAGAGCCATCTACAAATTTAATGCTATCCCCATCAAGATCACAAGCACATTTTTTAGGAGAATAGAAAAAATGCTACAAATGTTTATCTGGAACCAGAAAAGACCTAGAATTGCCAAAACAATCTTGAGAAAAAAAGAACAGAACCGGAGGCATCACACTGCCAGATCTCAAACTGTATTATAAGGCCATTGTCATCAAAACTGCTTGGTACTGGAACATGAACAGACACACTGACCAGTGGAATAGAATTGAGAACCCAGAAATGAGGCCCCACACGTATGGACATCTAATCTTTGACAAAGGGGCCCAGACTATTATATGGGGGAAGCAGAGTCTCTTCAACAAATGGTGTTGGAAACAATGGGTTGAAACATGCAGAAGAATGAAACTGAATCACTGTATTTCACCAAATACAAAAGTAAATTCCAAGTGGATCAAGGACTTGGATGTTAGACCAGAAACTATCAGATACTTAGAGGAAAATATTGGCAGAACTTTTTTCCGCATAAATTTTAAAGATATTTTCAATGAAACGAATCCAATTACAAGGAAGACTAAGGCAAGTATAAACCTATGGGACTACATCAAATTAAAAAGCTTCTTCACAGCAAAAGAAACCACTACCCAAATCAAGAGACCCCTCACAGAATGGGAGAAGATCTTTACATGCCATACATCAGATAAAAGTTTAATAACCAACATATATAAAGAGCTTGCCAGACTCAACAATAAGATAACAAATAACCCCATCCAAAAATGGGGGAAGGACTTGGACAGAATATTCACCACAGAAGAGATCCAAAAGGCCGAGAAACACATGAAAAAATGCTCCAAGTCTCTGATTGTCAGAGAAATGCAAATCAAGACAACAATGAGATATCACTTCACTCCTGTGAGAATGTCACACATCAGAAAAGGTAACAACAGCAAATGCTGGAGAGGGTGTGGGGTCAAAGGAACCCTCCTGCACTGCTGGTGGGAATGTCAATTGGTCCAACCTCTGTGGAGAACAGTCTGGAGAACTCTCAGAAGGCTAGAAATGGACCTACCCTCTGACCCTGCAATTCCCCTCCTGGGTATATATCCTAAGGAACCCAACACATCCATCCAAAAAGATCTGTGTACACATATGTTCTTGGCAGCACAATTTGTAATAGCCAAAACCTGGAAGCAACCCAGGTGTCCAACAACAGATGAGTGGCTGAGCAAGTTGTGGTATATATACACAATGGAATACTACTCAGCTGTAAAAAATGGTGACTTCACCATTTTCAGTCAATCTTGGATGGACCTTGAAAAAATCATGTTGAGTGAAATAAGTCAGAAACAGAAGGATGAATACGGGATAATCTCACTCTCAGGCCGAAGTTGAAAAACAAGATTAGGAAAGAAAACACAAGTGGAACCTGAAATGGAATTGGAGTATTACACCAAAGTGAAAGACTCAGGGGTGGGTGGGTGGGTGGGGAGAATACAGGTCCATGAAAAATGATGAATGAAATAGTGGGGGTTGTATTGTTAAATGGGAATCTGGGGAATGTTATGCATGTAAAAAAAAAAAAAAGAAGAAGAAGAAGTAGAAACGCAAAGCAGAAATTGACTGAGTTTGGAGTATGGCACCAAAGTAAGAAAGCAGAAGTACACTAGAGTTTGCAGTGAGTACCTCCCTAATACTTCCTCTTCACTTTTCCAAGCTTTGGGTCCATGATTGCTCAACAATTTGTTTGGCTTTGTATGTTAACTCTCTTTTCAGTCACCAGGTTCCAGGTGTCATCAGGATGCCGGCCAGACTTCCCTGGATTGAAGACCCCACCAATATGTCCTGGAGCTCAGCTTCCCCAGAGACCCACCCTACTAGGGAAAGAGAGAGGCAGACTGGGAGTATGGACCGACCAGTCAATGCCCATGTTCAGCGGGGAAGCAATTACAGAAGCCAGACCTTCTACCTTCTGCAACCCACAATGACCCTGGGTCCATGCTCCCAGAGGGATAGAGAATGGGAAAGCTATCGGGGGAGGGGTGGGATATGGAGATTGGGTGGTGGGAATTGTGTGGAATTGTACCCCTCCTACCCTATGGTTTTGTTAATTAATCCTTTCTTAAATAAAAATAAAAAATAAAAAAAAATTAAAATAATGCAAAAAAAAAGTAAATAGATAAATAATTTTAAAAGAAAAAAAAAAAAAAAGAAAGTCAAAGTGGGGCTGTAGCGCAGCGGGTTAAGCGCAGGTGGCGCAAAGCACAAGGACCAGCATAAGGATCCCAGTTCGAACCCCGGCTCCCCACCTGCAGGGGTGCTGCGTCACAGGCGGTGAAGCAGGTCTGCAGGTGTCTATCTTTCTCTCCTCCTCTCTGTCTTCCCCTCCCCTCTCCATTTCTCTCTGTCCTATCCAACAACGACAACAACAATAGTAACTGCAACAATAAAACAACAAGGGCAACAAAAGGGAATAAATAAATAAAATAAATATTTATTAAAAAAAAAAGAAAGTCAAAGTGGTTGTTCAGCAAACTGAACCTTAGAATGAAAGTTAAATATTATTTGATATGGATTGGGAGAGGCATACGGGAAAGTGGGCCCTATCCAAGGGTTCCAGGACTGGGGGAAGTAGAGGCTCTCTAGTGGAGATGTGAGGTTCCTGCTGTCTTACGGTTCAAAAAGACAATCGATAGTTAATGTTATCATCACATTATTTGGTAACTGGGTTAACTTTGAAAAGTCCTTTTGTTAGGGTTTGCTGTACAGTACCCAGTATCTTGTATATAGCTGTGCTATTGGTTGCTTCTGATCTACTTGGTCTAGGCTTTTGAGAGAGTCTGCATATTAATTACACAGCCTATATATTGAAAAGATTCAGTTTGTGTTTTGAAAAACTTCGAGACATCCTTATGAAATAATATTGCATCTGCCAATCACAACCTAACCAACACAACGATTGCCACCTCAACATGCTTCACTTCAGACTGTGTCCAGAGACTTCACGTGTGGAATGACAACCCTTCAACTTCATTACTAGGGTGAGACCTTTCCTTTCATAGTATACTCTAATTCCATCTCAGGTGGTTCACTTTCTAACAAAGTCCCATAACCTAGATATACACCAGTTTCTGTGAGAGAGAGCATATGTTCACATGTATCCGTAAACTACTGCAAAATATATACCTGAAAGCAGAAGTACACTAGAGTTTGCAGTGAGTACCCCCCTAACACTTCCTCTCCACTATTCCAAGCTTTGGGTCCATGATTGCTCAACAATTTGTTTGGCTTCATATGTTAACTCTCTTTTCAGTCAGGTTCCAGATGTCATCAGGATGCTGGCCAGGCTTCCCTAAACTGCAGACCCCACCAATGTGTCCTGGAGCTCAGCTTCCCCAGAGACCCACCCTACTAGGGAAAGAGAGAGGCAGACTGGGAGTATGGACCGACCAGTCAATGCCCATGTTTAGTGGGGAAGCAATTACAGAAGCCAGACCTTCCACCTTCTGCAACCCTCAATGACCCTGGATCCATGCTCCCAGAGGGATAGAGAATGGGAAAGCTATCAGGGGAGGGGGTGGGAAATGGAGATTGGGTGGTGGCAATTGTGTGGAATTGTACCCCTCTTACCCTATGGTTTTGTTAATTAATCCTTTCTTAAATAAAAAATAAAAAAAAAAAGAATGAAAGTAAAAAAAAAAAAACTGAGCCCACAATTTTTCAATATGAGCTCTCACAGAATCAGGTCTTACATCTTGCCTTTGTGCCCACCATACCTGACATGAAGCAGGCATTCAGTAAATGGTAGTTAAATTGATGAACATGAAAACATTCTCTGGTACATATTCATTTATGGTTTTTCCTAATTTCTTATTTACTTTATTTTAGTTTTAACGGAACACTGCTCAACTCTGGCTTGTGAAGGTGCAAGGTATTGAATCTGAGACTTTGGAGCCTCAGGAATGAGAGCATTAACTATTATGCTACCTACCCCTGCCCTGTCTTCTCCTAATCTTTTTTTTTTAACTTTATATTTATTTATTCCCTTTTGTTGCCCTTGTTGTTTTATTGTTATAGTTATTATTTTTGTTATTGATGTCGTTGTTGGATAGGACAGAGAGAAACCGAGAGAGGAGGTAAGACAGAGAGGGGGAGAGAAAGACAGACACCTGCAGACCTGCTTCACCACCTGTGAAGTGACTCCCCTGCAGGTGGGGAGCCGGGCCTCGAACCGGGATCCTTATGCAGGTCCTTGCGCTTGGTGCCACCTGCACTTAACCTGCTGCGCTACAGCCCGACTCCCTCTCCTAATCTTTTTAGCTATTGTTGTCATTGATGTGCTCTTATAATGGGAAATTAACTATTAGCAATGGCCTTTTCACCTTTTATCAAGAAGACATGTCTGAATCCAAAGCACAGAATTGAGGCTGGTGTCCACCTCTGAATTAGAGAAGGGGAATTTAATTTAATTAAAAAAATTTTTTTTTAACCAGAGCACTGAGAAGCTCTGGTTTATGGTGATGCAAGGAATTGTGGGCCTAAAGTAGGGTAGATAGAGGGAGAAGGGTCTATGGAAAAGAAGTTCTTCCAGTAGGAATAGTAGTAGGAGCTCCCCTTCACAGCTTCTGATACTCGTGGGGTTTTTGGAGTGAGCACTTGAAGAAAATGTGTTTAGCGGTAGGGGCCCACATAAGAGCCTGGAGTTTTGGGGGGCCAGGTAGTAGCACAGCAGGTTAAGTACACGTGGTGGAAAGCTCAAAGACAGGGCTCCCCACCTGTAGGGGAGTCGCTTCACAGGCGGTGAAGCAGGTCTGCAGGTGTCTATCTTTCTCTCCCCCTCTCTGTCTTCCCCTCCTCTATGTCTCTCTGTCCTATCCAACAACAATAGCAATGGCAACAATAACAACAACAAGGGCAACAAAATGGAAAAAAATGGCCTCCAGGAGCAGTGGATTCCTGGATTAGGCACGGAGACTCAGTGATAACCCTGGGGGCAAAGAAAAAAAAAAAGGCCTGGAGTTTCCTGTCAGGATGCAGGAAAATCCCAAGGAATGCCTTTAATTCTAAAGGATCCTCAAAGATTTTCATGTGCTTTTCCTCCAGAAATGCATGGATAGTACAACCCTTGCCTCTTTTGTTTGTTTGTTTGTTTTGACTATAGCACTGTTCAGCTCTGGTTTCTGGTGGTGCAGGGGGATTGAGTTGAGGACTGTGGAGACTCAGGCATAATTATTACTGCATAACCATTATGTTATCTCTCCTGCTCATTTCAAAAATGTTTGTTTTAAAATATTTTTAAATACTTATTTATCTTGGATAGAACCAGAGAGAAATTGAAAGGGAAACAGAGTAGAGGGAGGAGAGGGAGAAAGAGAGAGAAAGAGACCTGCAGCACTGCTTTAACACCTGATACGTTTCCTTCCTGAATTTCGGGATAGGGCTTGAATCTGGGTCCTTGGCACTATGATGTGTGGGCTCAATCAGGTGCACCACTATGCAGCCCCCTATCATTTGTTATTTTTACCAGGATACTGCTCAACTTTGGTTTATAGTGGGGCTGGGGATTGAACCTGGGACCTTTGGTATCTCAGGTATGAGAGTCTCTGCATAACCATTATACTGCCTTTCCAGCCTACCTTTTCTATAATTTACCTTTGTTGTTATTATTTTTCATTCCTGCAGAATCCATTGCACTATTCTGTGGAGGTTGAAAGGAAAGCCTTTAAGGAGGAAAGTACTCTGTTCTAACAGGCTGACCTAGCTCCAAGGCACAAAGGACCTATTTAGATGTGATATAAACCAGTAATTTTGGCTATAAACCTGCTTAGACTAAAAATCCAAAGGCAAGATGAACTTTAGAATTGGCCTGAAGTGTCTCCAGTTTTTTTTAACTGTTTTATTTTTATTTTATTTTTTATTTCTTTATTGGGGAATTAATGTTTTACATTGAACAGTAAATACAATAGTTTGTACATGCATAACATTCCCCAGTTTCCAAATAACAATACAACCTCCACTACGTCCTCTATCATCCTTCATGGACCTGTATTCTCCCCACCCACCCACCCCAGAGTTTTTTACTTTGGTGTGATACGCCAATTCCATTTCAGGTTCTACTTGTGTTTTCTTTTCTGATCTTGTTTTTCAACTTCTGCCTGAGAGTGAGATCATCCCATATTCATCCTTCTGTTTCTGACTTATTTCACTTAACATGAATTTTTCAAGGTCCATCCAAGGTCAGCTGAAAACGGTGAAGTCACCATTTTTTACAGCTGAGTAGTATTCCATTGTGTATATATACCACAACTTGCTCAGCCACTCATCTGTTGTTGGACACCTGGGTTGCTTCCAGGTTTTGGCTATTACAAATTGTGCTGCCAAGAACATATGTGTACACAGATCTTTTTGGATGGATGTGTTGGGTTCCTTAGGATATATCCCCAGGAGAGGAATTGCAGAGTCATAAGGTAGGCCCATTTCTAGCCTTCTGAGAGTTCTCCAGACTGTTCTCCACAGAGGCTGGACCAATTGACATTCCCACCAGCAGTGTAGGAGGGTTGCTTTGACCCCACACCCTCTCCAGCATTTGCTGCTGTTACCTTTTCTGATGTATGACATTCTCACAGGAGTGAAGTGGTAGCTCATTATTGTCTCTATTTGCATTTCTCTGACAATCAGAGACTTGAAGCATTTTTTCATGTGTTTCTCAGCCTTTTGGATCTCTTTTGTGGTGAATATTCTGTCCATGTCCTCCCCCCATTTTTGGATGGGGTTATTTGTTGTCTTGTTGTTGAGTCTGGCAAGCTCTTTATATATGTTGGTTATTAAACTCTTGTCTGATGTATGGCATGTAAAGATCTCCCATTCTGTGAGGGGTCTCTTGGTCTGGGTAGTGGTTTCTTTTGCTGTAAAGAAGCTTTTTAATTTGATGTAGTCCCATAGGTTTATACTTGCATTAGTCTTCTTTGTAATTGGATTTGTTTCATTGAAAATGTCTTTAAAATTTATGCGGAAAAGAGTTCTGCTACCAAAGTAAAAGACTCTGGGGTGGGTGGGTGGGGAGAATACAGGTCCATGAAGGATGATAAATGACATAGTGGGGGTTGTATTGTTAAATGGGAAACTGGGGAATGTTATGCATGTACAAACTATTGTATTTACTGTTGAATGTAAAACATTAATTCCCCAATAAAGAAATAAATTTAAAAAAAAAAGAGTTCTGCCAATATTTTCCTCTAAGTAGCTGATCCACTTGGAATTTACTTTTGTATTTGGTGAAATACAGTGATTCAGTTTCATTCTTCTGTATTTTTCAACCCATTGTTTCCAACACCATTTGTTGAAGAGACTCTGCTTTCCCCATTCAATAGTCTGGGCACCTTTGTCAAAGATTAGATGTCCATAGGTGTGGGGGCTCACTTCTGGGCTCTCAATTCTATTCCACTGGTCAGTGTGTCTATTCATGTTCCAGTACCAAGCAGTTTTGATGACAATGGCCCTATAATACAGTTTGAAATCTGGGAGTGTGATGCCTCCGGTTCTGTTCTTTTTTCTCAAGATTATTTTGGCAATTCTAGGTCTTTTCTGGTTCCAGATAAACATTTGTAGCATTTTTTCTATTCTCCTAAAAATGTGCTTGGGATCTTGATGGGGATAGCATTAAATTTGTAGATGGCTCTGGGTAATATATTCATTTTGATGATATTAATTCTTCTAACCCATGAACATGGAATATCTTTCCACTTCTTTGTGTCTTTTTCAATTTCTTTGAGTAGTGACTCATAATTTTCAGTATACAAGTCTTTCACTTCTTTGGTTAGATTTACTCCTAGCTATTTTATTGTTTTAGTTGCTATAGTAAAAGGAATTGATTTCTGGATTTCAATTTCTTCTAACTTAGTGTTTGCATAGAGGAATGCCACTGACTTTTGAATGTTAAATTTATTATTTTTTAAATTTATTTCTTTATTAAAAAAAAAAGAAAAAAATTATTTCTTTATTGGGGCATTAATGTTTTACATTCAACAGTAAATACAATAGTTTGTACATGCATAACATTCCCCAGTTTCCCATTTAACAATACAACCCCCACTATGTCATTTATCATCCTTCATGGACCTGTATTCTCCCCACCCACCCACCCCAGAGTCTTTTACTTTGGTGCAATACGCCAATTCCATTTCAGGTTCTACTTGTGTTTTCTCTTCTGATCTTGTTTTTCAACTTCTGCCTGAGATGAATGTTAAATTTATAGCCTGACACCTTACTGTATTGACTGATGATTTCCAAAAGCTTCTTGCTGGATTCCTTAGGTTTTTCCATGTATACTATCATGTCATCTGCAAATAAGGAGAGTTTGACTTCTTCTCTTCCAATCTGTATCCCTTGAATTCCTTGCTCCTGCCTGATTGCTATGGCAAGAGCTTCCAACACTATGTTGAATAGTAAAGGTGATAGTGGGCAGCCCTGTCTAGTACCTGATCTGAGTGGAAATGCTTCCACTTTTTCACTATTGAGTATGATGTTGGCTGTAGGTTAGCTATATATAGACTCCACTATCTTGAGGAATTTTCCATCTATTCCCATTTTTTGTAGTGTTTTGATCATAAAGGGATGTTGTATTTTGTCAAAGGCTTTCTCTGCATCTATTGATATGACCATGTGGTTTTTGGTCTTGCTTTTGTTGATGTGGTGGATCACATTGATTGATTTACGTATATTAAACCAACCTTGCATGCCCCACTTGGTCATGATGAACAATCTTTTTGATATACTGCTGTATCCGGTTAGCTAGAATTTTTGTTCAATATTTTAGCATCTATGTTCATCAGAGATACTGGTCTGTAGTTTTCTTTTTTGGTTGTGTCCCTGTCCGTTTTGGGTATCAGAGTTATGTTGGCTTCTTAGAAGCTGGCAGGGAGTATTCCAGTGTCTTCAATCTTCTGGAAGACTTTTAAAAGTAGAGGTATTACTTCTTTGAAGGTTTTGTAGAATTCATTTGTAAAACCATCTGGTCCAGGACTTTTATTTTGGGGGAGATTTTTGATAACTGTTTCAATTTCCTTAGCTGTGATGGGCCTGTTCATGTTATCCACTTCCTCTTTACTTAGTTTTGGAAGTTGGTAGGTATCTAGGAAATCATCCATTTCTTCCCGGTTCTCTAGCTTGGTGGCATATAGTTGTTCATAGAAGCCTCGCATGGTATGTTGAATTTCTGCAGTGTCTGTTGTGATAACTCCTTTTTCATTTAGTATCTGATTTATTTGGGTCTTCTCCCTTTTTTGTTTTGTGAGTCTGGCTAAAGGTTTGTCAATTTTGTTCACTTTTTCAAAGAGCCAACATTAACTTTCGTTGATCTTTTGTATGGTTTTCCTATTCTCAATGTTATTTATTTCTGCCCTAACTTTAGTAATTTCTGTCCTTCTGGTTGCTTTAGGATTCCTTTGTTGTTCTTCTTCTAGGTCTTTAAGATGTGCAATCAGGCTGTTTATTTGTGCCTTTTCTTGTTTCCTAATGTGTGCTTGTATAGCTATGAACTTCCCTTTTAGGACTGCCTTAGCTATGTCCCGAATATTTTGATAGCTTGTGTCTTCATTTTCATTGAAGTCTCGAAACATTTTGATTTCTCCCTTTATTTCCTTTTTGACCCAGAAATTGTTAAGAAGTGTACTGTTGAGTTTCCACATTTTGGGACTGTTACTAATCTTTTGTTGATTGTTAAGTGTTAGTTTAATTCCACTGTGGTCTGAGAAGATGCTTGGGATGATTTCTATGCTCTTGAATTTGCTGATGCTCTTTGTGGCCTTACATATGGTCTATCCTTGAGAATGACCCATGTGGATTTGAGTAAAATGTGTATTCCAGTTTCTTGGGATGAATGACTCTGAAAATGTCCAATAGTTGTAGTTTATCTATCTCTTCATTTAGCTCCCTTATGTCTTTATTGATTTTTTGCCTGGATGATCTGTCAAGTTGAGAGAGTGGGGTGTTGAAGTCCCCTACTATGACTGTGTCGCTGTTAATATATTGTTGTAGCTCTTTCAGTAGACATTTGATGTATTTAGATGGCTTCTCATTGGGTGCATAGATGTTAATAATTGTTAAGTCCTCTTGATTGACTGATGCTCTGAGCATTAAGTAGTGTCCATTCCTATCTTTTTTAATCTTATCTATTTTAAAGTCTATCATGTCAGATATGAGAATAGCTGTTCCTGCCCTTTTTTGTGGGCCATTGGCCTGTATGATAGTTTTCCATCCTTTCACTTTAAGTCTGTGATTGTCTTGTTGGGTTAGGTGAGTTTCCTGTAGACAACATATTGTTGGGTTGTATTTTCTGATCCATCTTCCTACTCTGTGTCTTTTAATAGGTGAATTCAGGCCATTGACATTTATTGATATCAAAGACTGAAGACATTTTAACACCATTCTTGTAGAGTTTTAGAGTGATCTGATATATGTCCTATTTGTGGTGGTCTGATTGTTTATAGGAGACCTTTCAGAACTTCTTTCCGGTTAGGCTTGGTGATGGTTGATTCCTTCAACTGTTGCTTGTCTGAGAAGGTTTTGATGCCTCCATCTAGTCAGAATGACATAGTATTCTTGGTTGAAAGCCTTTCTCATTGAGCACTCAATAGATATCTTACCTTTCTCTTCTGGCCTGTGGTGTTTGTATGGAGAAGTCTGCTGCTAATTTTATGGGTTTTCTTTTGTAGGTGACTCTGTTTTTCTCTTGCAGCCTTCAGGTTCCTTTCTTTATCCTTATTCCTTTCCATTCTAAGTGTGATATGTCTTGGTGTCTTTAGGTCTGGGTGAATTCTGTTTGGGACCCTCTGGGCTTCTTGAATCTTTATGTCTTTGATGTTGTCTAGACTAGAGAAGTTTTCAGCTATTATGGCCTGGAGAACGCTTTCTTCCTCTCCTTCTCTTTCTTCCTCTGGTATGCCAATAATGCGCATATTGTTTCTTTTGAAGTCATCCCATAGGACTCTATTGTTGTTTTCAGCATCTCTTAATCTCTTTTTGAGATCTCTTACTTCTTTTTTAGTTGTCTCTGATTTGTCCTCAATTTTGCTAATTCTGTCTTCAGCCTCATAGATTCTATTCTCTCTGCCCTCTACAGTTTTCTGGAATTCATCTATTTTGTTCTCCTGTTCTGATACTGTTTTAGTTTGTTCAGCTAGTTGCATTCTTAGCTCAGCAATTTCAGCTTTCAGCTCTCTAATAACCATGAGATAACTAGTATTTTCTTCCATAATCTCATTTGTTGTTCCTGTATTTCTGATTACAATTTTTTCAAATTCTTTACTCACTCCTGTGATTATTTCTTTAGCTAGTGTTTGGATGTTGAATTCGTTATTTTGTGCTTCACCTTCTGGGGGACTTTTAGCTGGACTCTTGTCCTGGTTCGTTTCTCCAATATTTCTTCTTGTTGTTTTAACCATTTTATATATTATGTTATGAGTTCCCTCTCTCAGTACTTTTCAAATTACTGATCACTATTGCCTGGATTGACTTGTGTCTAAGTAAGTTAATTAAAGGGTTCACAGTAGTGGAAGTTAACAGTTGTTTCAATAGTATTTTAATCCCTGAGTTGGAGCTCAGTGGTTTAATGGCCTCTTTTTTTTTCTTCCCTGAAGGCTATGGGAGCCCCCACACCCCCACCTCCAGGTGCAAGGACTTGGGTTTGAACCCCTGCTCCCCACCTGCAGGGGGGAAACTTCATCAGTGAAGCAGGGCTGCAGGTCTCTTATCTTTCTTTCTCCCTCTCTATTTCCCCTCTTGATTTTTCTCAGTCTTATCAAATAAAGTAGAAAGAGAGAAAGAAAGGAAGGAAGGAAGGAAATAAGAAAGGAAGGAAATAAGGAAGGAAGGCAGGGAGGGGAAAATTTTTAAAAAAGAAAAAAATAGCCTCCAGGAGCTGTGGATTTGTAGTGCAAATCCCAGCAATAACAATGGTGTCAATTACCCCAGCAATAACAATGGTGTCAACTAAAAAAAAAGATTGGGAGCTGGGTGGTGGCACAGCAGGTTAAGGGCACAGGGCAGAAAGTGCATTGACTGGCATCAGGATCCCTATTCGAGCTCCTGGCTGCCCACTTGCATGGGGGTCACTTTATGAGTAGTGAAGCAGGTCTGCAGGTGTCTGTCTTTCTCTCCCCCTCTCTCCCTCTCTGTCTTCCCCTCCTCTCTCGATTTCTTTCTGTCCTATCCAACAATAATGACAGTAGTAACAACACCAATAACAACAACAACGACAATGATAAACAACAAGGGCAACAAAAGGGAAAAAAATTAAAAAAAAAAAAAGATTACTGAGTGTAATTCTACATTCCATACACCACCAAAGTTCTGTGCCTCCACTTTATGTGATAGAGTAATGTGTGCTTTCTCTTTAATAAGTCTTTAAAAAAATTACAAAATCATATTCTCTTATTCATGTACTTTCTGCATAACAGAAAAAGACATAAAATAAAGGTTATTATTTTTTTTTATTTGTTTGACTTTAGTGAGAAAGTAACACACACACACACACACACGCAGAAAGAGAGAGAGAGAGATCTTTCTCTTTCAACACCAGGGCTGTGGCTCAGACTTGAAGGTCTTTTTTCATAGACGTTATGGTATCTCCTTTTCCCAAAATAAATTCTCATTATGAATTATTTATTTAGAGTAATCACTTTTGGTGATTAAAGTCTAACGAACTGCTTTTCTAATTTGAGAAATTCTTTCTTCATTTCATCCATTAGTCACTCTGCTCAGGTCACTGAAATTACAGTTTTAGATAGTGATTAAAAGCTCAGACTCGACCTGAAATGGAATTGGTATATTGCATCCAAGTAAAAGACTCTGGGGTGGGTGGGTGGGGAGAATACTGGTCCATGAAGGATGATAAATGACATAGTTGGGGTTGTATTGTTAAATGGGAAACTGGGGAATGTTATGCATGTACAAACTATTGTATCCTTAACGTCCAACCTTGAGCTTGACACCATGTGCACTTAAACCACTGTGCTACTGCCTGGCCCCCCAAACAAGACCTTTTATCTCTACTTATTTATTTACTTGCTTACCTTTATTTAAGAAAGGATTAATTAACAAAACCATAAAGTAGGAGGAGTATAACTCCACTCAATTCCCACCACCCAATCTCCATAACCCACCCCCTCCCCTGATAGCTTTCCCATTCTCTATCCCTCTGGGAGCATGGACCCAGGGTCATTGAGGGTTGCAGAAGGTGGAAGGCCTGGCTTCTGTAATTGCTTCCCTGCTGAATATGGGCGTTGACTGGTCGGTCCATACTCCCAGTCTGCCTCTCTCTTTCCCTAGTAGGGTGTGTCTCTGGGGAAGCTGAGCTCCAAGACAGATTGGTGGGATCTTCAATCCAGGGAATCCTGGCCAGCATCCTGGTGGCATCTGGAACCTAGTGATTGAAAAGAGAGTTAACATACGAGGCCAAACAAATTATTGAGCAATCATGGGCCCAAAGCTTGGAATAGTGGAGAGGATGTGTTAGGGAGGTACTCACTGCAAACTCTAGTGTACTTCTGCTTTCAGGTATATATTTTGCAGTAGTTTATGGATACGTGTGTACATAAGCTCTCTCTCACAGAAACTGGTGTATATCTAGGTTTGGGGACTTTGTTAGAAAGTGAACCACCTGAGATGAAATTAGAGTGTACTATAAAAGGAAAGGTCTCACCCGAGTAATGAAGCTGAAGGGTTGTATTTCCACACGTGAAGTCTCTGGACACAGTTTGAGGTGAAGCATGTTGAGGTGGCAGTCGTTGCGTTGGTTAGGTTGTGATCGGTGGATGCAATATTATTTGGTATGGATTGGGAGAGGCATACGGGAAAGTGGGCCCTATCCAAGGGTTCCAGGACTGGGGGAAGTAGGAGCTCTATAGTGGAGATGTGAGGTTCCTGCTGTCTTAGGGTTCAAAAAGACAATCAATAGTTAATGTTATCATCACATTATTTGGTAATTGGGTTAACTTTGAAAAGTCCTTTTGTTATGGTTTGCTGTACAGTATCCAGTATCTTGTATATAGCTGTGCTATTGGATGCTTCTAATCTACTTGGTCTAGGCTTTTGAGAGAGTCCGCATATCAAATACACAGCCTATATATTAAAAAGATTCAGTTTGTGTTTTGAAAAACTTTGAGACATACAATTGATTTTCCCCCTCTCATATTAACTACTGATTTATATGTCTACATTTTGCTAGGAGTGTACATAAACACCATTCCCACCACCAAAAGACTGTGACCCATCCCTCCCACCCATTCCCACCCCCCACTGTCCCAGGAAGCTGCATGCTTTTTTTTTATTATTGATTTGATAATGATCAACAAGACCATAGAATAACAGAGGTACAATTCCAAGAACCAGGGACAGATGCTTCAGGTCAATAAAACAGCACATTCTTCTACTCACCTAACAATATCTGAGAGCATGAATTAGGATGGCATGTGAAAGGCCACTAGTTTGTCCCAGAGAACAAGGAGGAAGCAGAAGTCAACATGAGATGTCACTTCATCTGTAACTGTTGTCACTGAGATGATGTCCTCTCCAACTTTGTTGTCTGGGTCATGCTGTGAGGAACTCAGGGGTATAAGACCTAACTTCCATATAATTTGTCACAAATCTTTTTCCTCAATCTTCATCTTTTTTTTTTTTTTTAGTTTTTTTCCCTTTTGTTGCCCTTGTTTTTTATTGTCGTTGTTGTTGTTATTGCTGTCATTGTTGTATAGGACAGAGAGAAATGGAAAGAGGAGCGGCAGACAGAGGGGGAGAGAAAGAGGGACACCTGCAGACCTGCTTCACTGCTTGTGAAGTGAACCCCCTGAAGATGGGGAGCCAGGAGCTCGAACCAGGATCCTGATGCCAGTCTGTGTATTTTCCACCATGTGTGCTTAACACGCTGCACCACCACCTGGCTCCCTCAGTCTTCATCTTTAACATAGACTATATCATCATCCTTACAAAATTATATGCATAGTCTAAAGAATAAAACCAAATCTATCATGTACTCATTTTTAAATTTTTTACTAGAACATTGCTCTGCTCTGACTTATGGTGATATTAGGGATTAAACCTAAGACCTTGGGAGTCTTGGGCATAAAATATTTTTTTAATTTAATTTAATTATAAAATAAAAAATAGAAAATATTGACAAAACCATAGGATAAGAGGGGTAAAATTCTACACATTTCTCACCACCAGAGTTCCATATCTCATCCCCTCCACTGGAAGCTTTCATATTCTTTATCTCCCTGGGAGTATGGACCCAGGATGATTATGGGATGCAGAAGATAGAAGATCTGGCTTCTATAATTTTTTTCCCCACTGGATATGGGATCAATGGGATTTGCAGGCGATCCATACTCCCAGCCTGTTTCTGTTTTTCCCTTGGGCAGGGCTCTGGAGAGTTGGGGTCCCAGGGTACATTGGTGAGATCATATGCCCAGGAAGGCAGGTTGGTGTCATGGTCGCATCCGTAACTTGGGCTGAAAAATCACTAAGATATAAAGCAGAATAAATTATCTGATAATCAGGAACCTAAAAGTTAAAAATATTGCAGATGAGATTTAGGGTCTCCATTTTTGAAGAAGCTAGTAGGTCTATTTTAGGTATATTCTAAGGGGTCCATGACTTTACTAATTTTTGCCTGAGCCAGCATGAAAGTGGACTAAAGGTATTGTCTCAGGAGATGGTGTCAGAGTTGGAAATAAGACTAGAAAGCTGGATTAAGGGGAGTTGGGAGGTAGTGCAGCGGGTTAAGCGCAGGTGGCACAAAGTGCAAGGACGGGCATAAGGATCCCAGTTCGACCTGGCTCTCCACCTTCAGGGGAGTCGATTCACAAGCAGTGAAGCAGGTCTGCAGGTATATATCTTTCTCTCCCTCTCTCTTTCTTCCCCTCCTCTTTCCATTTCTCTCTGTCCTATTCAACGACATCAATAACAACAATAATGACTACAACAATAAAACAAGGGCAACAAAGGAGAATAAATAAATATTTTTAAAAATTCAGTTCAGCATAACAAATAGTATTTCAGTCAGGCAGAAGTTGAAAAACAAGATCAGAAGAGAAAACACAAGTAGAACCTGAACTGGAACTGGTGAATTGCACCAAAGTAAAAGACTCTGGGGTGGGTGGTGGGGAGAATGCAGATCCAAGAAGGATGACAGAGGACCCAGTGGGGGTTGTATTGTTATATGGAAAACTGGGAAATGTTATGCATGTACAAACTATTGTATTTACTGTCAAATGTAAAATGTTAATTCCCCAATAAAGAAATTAAAAAAAAAATCCCCCAATTAAAAAAAAAAACAAAAAACCTCAGACTCGGAGCCAAAGAGATGCTCAGCAGTATAACACAGGACTTGCAAGCCTGTGACTCCCAAACGGACCCCACATATGCCAGAGTTTCGAAGTATTTTGGTCTCTTCATTTTTCATAAAAATAAAAAAATTAAAAGAGAGAAGAAAAAAACTAACTCTGATGTCATAAAGTTCAAGGAATTTTCAATTTATTTCTTCATCTGTAAAAAGGTAATAATACACCAACTGCATTATTATGAAAATTATGTGCTATACTTAACAGAACGGTATGGGGGATTTAACTTGGGACCATGACACCTCAGGCATGAGAGAGTCTTTTATTTATTTTTTTTTTTGAGAGAGTCTTTGTTTAACCATTATGTTATGCTGTCTCCCCCACCTTTTTTTTTTCCCCCACCTTCTTTTTATTTTATTATTTTTTTAACCAGAGCACTGTTCAGCTGTGGCTTATAGTGGTGCAGGGGACTGAACCTGGGACTTTGAAGCCTCAGGCATGAGAGTCTGTTTGCATAACCATTATGCTATCTACCCTCCACCTCTCCCCCACCTTCTTTCTTTCTTTCCTTTCTTTCTGATAGAGGAAGAGAAGACAGAGATAAACAGAGAGGGAGAAAGAGAAGGACCAGGCTGTGGTGCACGTGGTTGAGAGCAAATGTTATAATGTGTAAGGACTCCGGTTCAAGCCCCTGGTCCCCACCTGCAAGGTGAAAGCTTCACGAATGGTGAAGCAGTGCTGTAGGCTTCTCTGTCTCTCCCTCTCTGCCTCTCCCTTTCCTCTGATTTCTCACTGTCTCTGTCCAATAAATAACAAATAAAATCTTTTTTAAAAAGAGAGGGATACCAAAGTCCCAGGTTCCAAAGAGAGGTTCCAAAGTCCCAGATTCAATCCCCTGAACCACCAAAAGCCAGAGCTGAGCAGTGCTCTGGTAAAAAAAAAAAAAGGGTTCAATCACAAAAAGAGAGGGATAAAGAGACAGAGAGAAAGGGAGAGACCCGCAGCACTACTCTAATACTTCTCTCTGCAGGTTGGGACCAGGGCCATGACCCTGAGTCCTCCCAGCTGAGTCACCATTCAGCCTCAAGAGTTATCCGTATTTTAAGGGCAGTTGCAACTTAAGTGATTTCCAGTATTTGGGTGGAGAACTATTTATCAAAGCCAAGGACTATGTGTTCTATAACTGTGTCGTATTTATTCACTCATTAAATAACTACAGTGTCTGCCTTTGGCCTTATGTCAGGCACTAGTTTCATGATTTAATATTTGAAAATAGTATCTGGTGCTAAATGATGTTTGCTAAGTCTTTCTGTAATGAAATTAGGCCTCCACCCATATAAATGATTTTCTTCAATCCTTTCTCCTTTGTCTCTGGTTCAAATACAATTTGTTTTCTACAATTTTAGTGTAAAATTTCAGTGTAGTTTCAAAATGTTGCCAAATATAATCTTATTTATTTATTTATTTATTGGTGCCAGGGATTGGATGTAGGGCCTCATACATATGAGCTACACCCCCACATTTTTCATTCTATCTTTTTTTTTTTTTTTGCCTCCATGGTTATCACTGTGGCTCGGTGCCTGCACTATGAATCCACTCCTCCTAGCAAACACTTTCCCCATTTTTTATTGACTAGGACAGAGAGAAATTGAGAGGGGAGTGGGGAGACAGAAGGAAAGAGACAGACACCAATGGGAAGAGGGTAGATAGCATAATGGTTATGCAAAGACACTCTCATGCCTGAGGCTCCAAAGTGTCCAGGTTCAATCCCCTGAACCACTATAAACCAGAGCTGAGCAATGCTCTGGTAAAAATAAACAAACAAACAAATAAAATAAAGATTTCTGATTTTTTTTAAAAAAAGACAAGATACCTGCTTCACCCCTTGTGAAGTGATCCTCTTGCAGCTGGGGAGCCAGGGGCTCGAACCAGGATCCTTGCTTGGGTCTTTGTGCTTTATACCCTATGCACTTAACCCAGTGTGCTACCACCCGGCATAAATAAATAAATAAATAAATAAATAAATTAAAATACTGTATGTGTATATATATACACATACAGTATTTTAATTTATTTATTGTCTTTTATTTGCTAGGATAGATAGAAATTGAGTAAGGAGGGGTTGGGCATAAGCCCACGTGGTGCAAAGTACAAGGGCCGGCCTGAGGATTCCGGTTCAAGCCTCCGTCTCCCCACCTGCAGGGGAGTCGCTTCACAGGCAGTGAAGCAGGTCTGCAGGTGTCTGTCTCTCCCCCCTCTCTGTCTTCCCCTCCTCTCTCCATTTCTCTCTGTCCTAACAACGAACGACATCAACAATAACAATAATAACCACAAGGAGGCTACAACAACAAGGGCAACAAAAGGGAGGTGGTGGCCTCCAGGAGCAATGGATTCATGGTGCAGATGCAGACACTGAGCCCCAGCAATAACCCTGGAGGAAAAAAAAAGAAATAAAGAAATTGAGTAAAGAGAGGGAGCTAAGAAGAGAGAAAGAGAGACCTGCTTCACTGCTCATAAAGCCTACCCCCTACCTATGGGGAATAGAAGCTCAAACTCAGGTCCTTTCACACTGTAAATTGTGTCCTTAACTGGGTATGCCACTCCCTGGACTATTTATTTATGGTTTAATGAGAGAGATAGAGAGAGAAAGACACATACTCTGGCTTTTGGTGGTGCTGGGGATTGAACCTGGGATCTCAGAGTCTCAGGCATGAAAGTCTTTTTCATAACCATTATGCTATCTCACAGTCTAACTCACCTTATAGCCTTTCAAAACTTTTGCTGGACCTACTATAGCTTACTAAGCAGGGTTCAATCCCTGGCATCACATACTGCAGTGATGCTCTGATCTCTCTCTTTCTCCCTCTCACTAAGTAAATATTTGAAGAAAAAAAAAAAAAGACTGAAAATGACTCTGAGAGGTTTCTTTCTTTTCTTTTTTAAAATTTATTTAAATTTTTTTATTATCTTTATTTATTGATTGGATAGAGACAGTCAGAAATTAAGAAGGGAGGGAGGGAAAAAGAGGGTGAGAGACAGAGAGACAACTTCAGCATTGCTTCACCACTTGTGAAGCTTTCCCCCTGCAGTTGGGGACTGGGGGTTTGAACGCAGGTCCTTGTGCATTGTAACATGTACGCTCAACCAGGTGCACCACTGTTGGTATGCTTCTAGTGCTGCTTCTGGGACTCCTTCTGTTACACTGCTTGATGTTGTGGTCTATTTACATGGTCATTCTGTTACATTGGTTTGGTCTTGCTCCCCCTGCCTCCGGGAGATTTTGGTTTAGTCCTTGCTGGTCCGTGCTTCTTCCTTCTCCCTGCCCCCTAACGTAAGTGTACTTCCATGGTACCTGAAGCTGCCAACAGAGGAGGATGCAGGACAGAATGGGGTTGTGATTAGATTAGATTAGTTTGTTGAACCGCTTCCCTGCCGGTGAATAAAGATTGATCAGCGTTCTCAGCTCAGCCATGAGTTTCTGGTCGTCTCTGTCTCCCGCCTGCGAAGCCAGCCCTAGGAAAACAACACGCCAACATTGGCCCCTTTCTTTTCTTTTTTTCTTTTTTTTCTCAAGAGTTATTTCTGTGACTCGGCATGGCCATTGTTTTATTGTTTGTTGTTATTGTTTGTTGGGTAGGACAGAGAATTTGAGAGAGCATGGGCAGACAGAGATGGGGAGAGAAAGATATACATCTGCAGACCTGCTTCACTGCTGGTGAAGCAACCCTCCTGCAGATGGGGAGCTGGGGGTTGGAACTAGGATCCTTGAGTGGTCCTTGTGCTTTGCATTATGTGTGCTTAACCAGGTGGGCTACAACCCATATATATATTTTTTTTCTTTTCTTTCAATCTTTTATTTATTATTCACTTTTATTTTTTAAGAAGATTTTATTTTTTAATGAGTAAGATAGGAGAGAGAGAGACAAAGAACCAGATATCACTGGTACATGGGCTGCCGGGGACTGAGCTCAGGACCTCATGCTTGAGAGTCTAGTGCCTTAGCCACTGCACCACCTCCTGGATCACAATTTTATTTATTTATTAATGAGAAAAATAGAAGGAGAGAGAGAAAAAAAAAACAAACATCACTCTGGTACATGTGCTGCCAGGGATTGAACTCAGGTTCTCATGCTTGAGAGTTTGATGCTTTATCCACTGAGCCACCTGTGGACCACTATTTATTTATTTTTTGTTAGCTAGAGACAGAGAGAATCTAAGGGGGAGGGGAAGATAAAGAGACGAAGAAACAGAGAAAAAACTGCCACCCTGATTCACCTCTAATAAAGCTTCTCCCTGGAATGTGATAGCAGAGCAGGGGGTTGAATTGTTATGTGGAAAACTGAAAAATGTTACACATGGACAAATTACTGTATTAAAAATATTGGGAAAATTTTTTTTAAAAAAATCCATCCAGATTGGCAAGATAGCTCACTTGTATAATGTGTTTGCTTTGTTCTGAGCATGACCCAGGTTCAAACCATGGTGATTAAGGAAGCTTTGGTGCTGCGATGTCTTTATCTCTATATTTAAAAGCATTTCTAGATTCGACTTCCGGAGGCGGAGCTACGAGCAGCAGATCGCTTTCTCTCCTCTCCTCTCCTCTCCCGGATCAACTAGGAATACCAAAGGAGAACACCCGGACTGAAACAAGACAGGACTAGAATGACCACCGAAACCCAGTAAATCACCCGTGAGTACAAACACGCATGGCTGGTGACAGAGAGGAGAGAGGGGCCTAAGGAGAGATTAAGTGACTGCTAACAGTTCGACAGTTTGTCAGTGGAGACACCACCTCCAGTCTGCTCCACCAACAAGGGGACAGCTGAAGGGAGGAAAGGACTCCCCAGAGACTCACCAAGTGCAACTCTGAGTCTCCATTGCTACTACCCTCAGAATCTGGAGCAGCAACAGGGAGGGACACCAGGGTACAGAGATCTAACCGGGAAACTCAGGAGAAGACCTATACCTCGGTGGCATAGCTGAGGGGCTGTGAAAGTCTCTTTGCATAACCACTGGATTATCTCTGCCACACCCTGCTTTATCTCTTGGTCAGGAGTCAGTGATTAAGCTAAGAAGCCTACTGATAATTTAAAAGCCCTCAGGCTCCCATAGCCTACAGGGAAAAAAAAAAAAAGGCTTTTACACCACTGAACTCCAACTCAGGGACTGAAAAAACTGTTAACTTATATAAAATGGTAAAAACAACAAGAAAAAATATTGAAGACTCGAACCAGGACAAGAGTCCAGCTAAAAGTCCTCCAGAGGGTGAAGCACAAAACAATGAGTTCAACATCCAAACATTAGCTAAGGAAATAATAAGAGGAGTGAGTAAAGAATTTGAAAAAATTGTAATCAGAAATGCAGGAACAACAAATGAGAATATGTAAGAAAATTCTAATTATCTCATGGTTATTAGAGAGCTGAAAGCTGAAGTCGCTGAGCTAAGAAGGCAACTAGCTGAACAAGCTAAAACAGTATCAGAGCAGGGCAACAAAATAGATGAACTCCAGAAAGCAGTAGAGGGCAGAGAGAATAGAATCAATGAGGCTGAAGACAGAATTAGCAAGATTGAGGATGAATTAGAGACAACTAAAAAAGAAGTAAGAGATCTCAAAAAGAGATTAAGAGAGGCTGAAAACAACAACAGAGTCCTATGGGATGACTTCAAAAGAAACAATATACGCATTATTGGCTTACCAGAGGAAGAAAGAGAAGGGGAGGAAGAAAGCATTCTCCAGGCCATAATAGCTGAAAATTTCTCTAGTCTAGACAACACCAAAGACATAAAGATTCAAGAAGCCCAGAGGGTCCCAAACAGAATTAACCCAGACCTAAAGACACCAAGACATGTCATACTTAGATTGGAAAGGAATAAGGATAAAGAAAGGATCCTCAAGGCTGCAAGAGAAAAACAAAGAGTCACCTACAAAGGAAAACCCATAAAATTAGCAGCAGACTTCTCCATACAAACACTACAGGCCAGAAGAGAATGGCAAGATATCTATCGAGTGCTCAATGAGAAAGGCTTTCAGCCAAGAATACTATATCCTGCTAAATTGTCATTCAGACTAGATGGAAGCATCAAAACCTTCTCAGACAAGCAACAGTTGAAGGAAGCAACCATCACCAAGCCTGCCCTGAAAGAAGTTCTGAAAGGTCTCCTATAAACAACCAGACCACCACAAATAGGACATATCTCAAAACACTCTAAAACTCTACAAGAATGGCGTTAAAATATCTTCAATCTTTGATATCAATAAATGTCAATGGCCTGAATTCACCTATTAAAAGACACAGAGTAGGAAGATGGATCAGAAAACACAACCCAACAATATGTTGTCTACAGGAAACTCACCTAACGCAACAAGACAAACACAGACTTAAAGTGAAAGGATGGAAAACTATCATTCAAGCCAATGGCCCACAAAAAAGGGCAGGAACAGCTATTCTCATATCTGACATGATAGACTTTAAAATAGTTAAGATTAAAAAAGATAGGAATGGACACTACTTAATGTTCAGAGCATCAGTCAATCAAGAGGACTTAACAATTATTAATATCTATGCACCCAATGAGAAGCCATCTAAATACATCAAACTTCTACTGAAAGAGCTACAGCAATATATTAACAGTAACACAATCATAGTAGGGGACTTCAACACCCCACTCTCTCAACTTGACAGATCATCCAGGCAGAAAATCAGTAAAGACATAAGGGAGCTAAATGAAGAGATAGATAAACTAGAACTATTGGACATTTTCAGAGTCATTCATCCCAAGAAACTGGAATACACATTTTACTCAAATCCACATGGATCATTCTCAAGGATAGACCACAAAGGTGGTCTATCCTTAGGCCACAAAGACAGCATCAGCCTATTCAAGAGCACTGAAATCATCCCAAGCATCTTCTCAGACCACAGTGGAATTAAACTAACACTTACCAATCAACAAAAGATTAGTAACAGTGCCAAAATGTGGAAGCTCAACAGTACACTTCTTAACAACTTCTGGGTCAAAGAGGAAATCAAGGAGGAAATCAAAATGTTTCGAGAATTCAATGAAAATGAAGACACAAGCTATCAAAATATTTGGGACACAGCTAAAGCAGTCCTAAGAGGGAAGTTCATAGCTATACAAGCACACATTAGGAAACAAGAAAAGGCACAAATAAACAGCCTGATTGCACATCTTAAAGACCTAGAAGAAGAACAACAAAGGAATCCTAAAACAACCAGAAGAACAGAAATCACTAAAATTAGGGCAGAAATAAATAACATTGAGAATAGGAAAACCATACAAAAGATCAATGAAAGTAAATGTTGGTTCTTCGAAAGAGTAAACAAAATCGACAAACCTTTAGCCAGACTCACAAAACAAAAAAGGGAGAAGACCCAAATAAATTGGATAGTAAATGGAAGAGGAGAAATCACAACAGACACTGCAGAAATTCAACATATCATGCGAGGCTTCTATGAACAACTATATGCCATCAAGCTAGAGAACCTGGAAGAAATGGATGATTTCCTAGATACCTACCAACTTCCAAAACTAAGTAAAGAGGAAGTGGATAACATGAACAGGCCCATCACAGCTAATGAAATTGAAACAGTTATCAAAAATCTTCCCAAAAATAAAAGTCCTGGACCAGATGGTTTTACAAATGAATTCTACAAAACTTTCAAAGAAGAACTAATACCTCTACTTTTAAAAGTCTTCCAGAAGATTGAAGACACTGGAATACTCCCTGCCAGCTTCATATATGAAGCCAACATCACCCTGATACCAAAAGCAGACAGGGACACAACCAAAAAAGAAAACTACAGACCAATATCTCTGATGAACATAGATGCAAAAATATTGAACAAAATTCTAGCCAACCGGATACAGCAGTATATCAAAAAGATTGTTCATCATGACCAAGTGGGGTTTATCCCAGGCATGCAAGGTTGGTTTAATATATGTAAATCAATCAATGTGATCCACCACATCAACAAAAGCAAGACCAAAAACCACATGGTCATATCAATAGATGCAGAGAAAGCCTTTGACGAAATACAACATCCCTTTATGATCAAAACACTACAAAAAATGGGAATAGATGGAAAATTCCTGAAGATAGTGGAGTCTATATATAGTAAACCTACAGCCAACATCATACTCAATGGTGAAAAAGTGGAAGCATTTCCCCTCAGATCAGGTACTAGACAGGGCTGCCCACTATCACCATTACTATTCAACATAGTGTTGGAAGTTCTTGCCATAGCAATCAGGCAGGAGCAAGGAATTAAAGGCATACAGATTGGAAGAGAAGAAGTCAAACTCTCCTTATTTGCAGATGACATGATAGTATACATGGAAAAACCTAAGGAATCCAGCAAGAAGCTTTTGGAAATCATCAGGCAATACAGTAATGTATCAGGCTATAAAATTAACATTCAAAAGTCAGTGGCATTCCTCTATGCAAACACTAAGTTAGAAGAAATTGAAATCCAGAAATCAGTTCCTTTTTCTATAGCAACAAAAACAATAAAATATCTAGGAATAAACCTAACCAAAGAAGTGAAAGACTTGTATACTGAAAATTATGAGTCACTACTCAAAGAAATTGAAAAAGACACAAAGAAGTGGAAAGATATTCCATGTTCATGGGTTGGAAGAATTAACATCATCAAAATGAATATATTACCCAGAGCCATGTACAAATTTAATGCTATCCCCATCAAGATCCCAAGCACATTTTTTAGGAGAATAGAAAAAATGCTACAAATGTTTATCTGGAACCAGAAAAGACCTAGAATTGCCAAAACAATCTTGAGAAAAAAGAACAGAACCGGAGGCATCACACTGCCAGATCTCAAACTGTATTATAGGGTCATCAAAACTGCTTGGTACTGGAACATGAACAGACACACTGACCAGTGGAATAGAATTGAGAGCCCAGAAATGAGGCCCCACAAGTATGGACATCTAATCTTTGACAAAGGGGCCCAGACTATTATATGGGGGAAGCAGAGTCTCTTCAACAAATGGTGTTGGAAACAATGGGTTGAAACATGCAGAAGAATGAAACTGAATCACTGTATTTCACCAAATACAAAAGTAAATTCCAAGTGGATCAAGGACTTGGATGTTAGACCAGAAACTATCAGATACTTAGAGGAAAATATTGGCAGAACTTTTTTCCGCATATATTTTAAAGACATTTTCAATGAAACAAATCCAATTACAAGGAAGACTAAGGCAAGTATAAACCTATGGGACTACATCAAATTAAAAAGCTTCTTTACAGCAAAAGAAACCACTACCCAGACCAAGAGACCCCTCACAGAATGGGAGATCTTTACATGACATACATCAGATAAGAGTTTAATAACCAACATATATAAAGAGCTTGCCAGACTCAACAACAAGACAACAAATAACCCCATCCAAAATGGGGGGAGGACTGGGACAGAATATTCACCACAGAAGAGATCCAAAAGGCTGAGAAACACATGAAAAAATGCTCCAAGTCTCTGATTGTCAGAGAAATGCAAATCAAGACAACAATGAGATATCACTTCACTCCTGTGAGAATGTCATACATCAGAAAAGGTAACAGCATCAAATGCTGGAGAGGGTGTGGGGTCAAAGGAACCCTCCTGCACTGCTGGTGGGAATGTCAATTGGTCCAACCTCTGTGGAGAACAGTCTGGAGAACTTTCAGAAGGCTAGAAATAGACCTACTCTATGACCCTGCAATTCCCCTCCTGGGGATATATCCTAAGGAACCCAACACATCCATCCAAAAAGATCTGTGTACACATATGTTCTTGGCAGCACAATTTGTAATAGCCAAAACCTGGAAGCAACCCAGGTGTCCAACAACAGATGAGTGGCTGAGCAAGTTGTGGTATATATACACAATGGAATACTACTCAGCTGTAAAAAATGGTGACTTCACCGTTTTCAGCCGATCTTGGATGGACCTTGAAAACTTCATGTTAGGTGAAATAAGTCAGAAACAGAAGGATGAATATGAGATGATCTCACTCTCAGGCAGAAGTTGAAAAACAAGATCAGAAAAGAAAACACAAGTAGAACCTGAAATGGAATTGGCATATTGCACCAAAGTAAAAGACTCTGGGGTGGGTGGGTGGGTGGGGAGAATACAGGTCCATGAAACATGATGAATGACATAGTGGGGGTTGTATTGTTAAATGGGAATCTGGGGAATGTTATGCATGTACAAACTATTGTATTTACTGTTGAATGTAAAACATTAATTCCCCAATAAAGAAATAAATTATTTAAAGAAAAAATAAAAAAATAAATAAATAAAAAATAAAAAAATAAAAAGCTTCTTCACAGCAAAAGAAACCACTACCCAAATCAAGAGACCCCTCACAGAATGGGAGATCTTTACATGCCATACATCAGATAAGAGTTTAATAACCAACATATATAAAGAGCTTGCCAGACTCAACAACAAGACAACAAATAACCCCATCCAAAAATGGGGGGAGGACTTGGACAGAATATTCACCACAGAAGAGATCCAAAAGGCTGAGAAACACATGAAAAAATGTTCCAAGTCTCTGATTGTCAGAGAAATGCAAATCAAGACAACAATGAGATATCACTTCACTCCTGTGAGAATGTCACACATCAGAAAAGGTAACAGCAGCAAATGCTGGAGAGGGTGTGGGGTCAAAGGAACCCTCCTGCACTGCTGGTGGGAATGTCAATTGGTCCAACCTCTGTGGAGAACAGTCTGGAGAACTCTCAGAAGGCTAGAAATGGACCTACCCTCTGACCCTGCAATTCCCCTCCTGGGTATATATCCTAAGGAACCCAACACATCCATCCAAAAAGATCTGTGTACACATATGTTCTTGGCAGCACAATTTGTAATAGCCAAAACCTGGAATCAACCCAGGTGTCCAACAACAGATGAGTGGCTGAGCAAGTTGTGGTATATATACACAATGGAATACTACTCAGCTGTAAAAAATGGTGACTTTACCGTTTTCAGCCCATCTTGGATGGCCCTTGAAAAAATCATGTTGAGTGAAATAAGTGAGAAACAGAAGGATAAATACGGGATGATCTCACTCTCAGGCTGAAGTTGAAAAACAAGATTAGAAAAGAAAACACAAGTGGAACCTGAAATGGAATTGGAGTATTACACCAAAGTAAAAGACTCGGGGGTGGGTGGGTGGGTGGGGAGAATACAGGTCCATGAAAAATGATGAATGAAATAGTGGGGGTTGTATTGTTAAATGGGAATCTGGGGAATGTTATGCATGTAAAAAAAAAAAAAAAAAAGAAGAAGAAGTAGAAACGCAAAGCAGAAATTGACTGAGTTTGGAGTATGGCACCAAAGTAAGAAAGCAGAAGTACACTAGAGTTTGCAGTGAGTACCTCCCTAATACTTCCTCTCCACTTTTCCAAGCTTTGGGTCCATGATTGCTCAACAATTTGTTTGGCTTTGTATGTTAACTCTCTTTTCAGTCACCAGGTTCCAGGTGTCATCAGTATGCCGGCCAGACTTCCCTGGATTGAAGACCCCACCAATATGTCCTGGAGCTCAGCTTCCCCAGAGACCCGCCCTACTAGGGAAAGAGAGAGGCAGACTGGGAGTATGGACCAACCAGTCAACGCCCATGTTCAGCGAGGAAGCAATTACAGAAGCCAGACCTTCTACCTTCTGCAACCCACAATGATCCTGGGTCCATGCTCCCAGAGGGATAGAGAATGGGAAAGCTATCGGGGGAGGGGGTGGGATATGGAGATTGGGCGGTGGGAATTGTGTGGAGTTGTACAAAAAAAAAATAAAAAAAATAAATAAAAATAAAAGCATTTCTTTCTTTATTACATTATTTACTTATATTGATACAAAAGAGAGAAATTGAGATGGAAAGGATAAAGAGGGATAGAAACAGAGAGACACCTGCAGTCCTACTTTACCACTTGTGAAGCTTTCCCACTGCTGATGAGGACCAGGGACTTGAACCTGGATCTTTGTGCACTGTGATGTGTGCGTTTAACTAGTGCACCACCACTGGTCCCTTCCTTATCTCTGTCTTTCTGTCTCTATCTCTGTCTATCTATCCAGAAAAATTTGGCCTGGAGCAGTAAAGCACCAGTGACAACAAAATGAGAAAAAATCCACTCTAGACTGTTTTAGGTTTCCTGCTTCCAGGACATTCTGTGCACATCTGGCCTCTGGGAAGAAGATTGTTTATCTTGACCTCTTTGAACCAATCTTATAGACAGGCAGATAGCCACTTCACAATGATGCAGTCTTTACTTTAATGCCACTTATATATCCTTTTCTTATTTATTTATTTATTTTTAATATTTATTCTCTTTTGTTGCCCTTTTTTATTGTTGTAGTTATTATTGATGTTGTTGTTGGATAGGACAGAGAGAAATGGAGAGAGGAGGGGAAGACAGAGAGGGGGAGAGAAAGACACCTGCAGACCTGCTTCACCGCCTGTGAAGGGACCTGCCTGCAGGTGGGGAGCCGGGGCCTCGAACTGGGGTCCTTACGCCCGTCCTTGAGCTTAGCTCCACCTGCGCTTAACCCGTTGTGCTACAGCCCGACTCCCTCACTAGCTATTTTTTTAAGTATTTTTATTTATTTATTATTGGATAGAGACAGAGAGAAATTCTCTCATTAATCATCAAGGTCATCATTATTATTTTGCTTTTTGTGGGGAGGAGGTGAGAGGAAATAATGCCTTACAGGGCTGTTGTTCATTAATCATTAATTTTAATCCAAAGCTTTTCCCCTGAACTAGATTCCTCCCATTCTGCCACAAGGTCAGTCTTTAAGGCTGGTAGCAAGATGAAACATTGTTGGACTTCCCTTTCATTCAGGATTGTAGGAGGTGTCACTGGATAAGTAAATGGGGCTGGCTTGTCCACTAGGCAACAAAACATTTACATTTAGCCCCAACTCATCAAGGGGAGAGGGAAAGAGTAATATATTCCATCAATCTCTGTGGAATTCTTCTATTCAATTCAACTTAAGAGACAAGATCTAATTTTAGATTATCAGCCTCTAGTGCCCTTAATTATGCATTTAAGGGTAGACAATGCTATGCTGGCACTTGTTCTATGACTGGATGTGTGTTACACCCCCCAGATGCATATGTTAAAACCTCCCCCTGTGTGAAGATGATGGGAGGTAATTAGGATTAGGTGAGAACCCTTATAATACTTGAGGGAGATTTCAATAATAAAATGTCAGTTTACAGCCCAGAAGAGGTTCTCTGGCTCTCTCTAGAATTAATATTCTGGCAACCTGGTCTCCAATCTCCAACCTCCATAACGGAGAGAAATAAAATTCTGTTGTATATACACTATCCAGGGGTACTACTAAGTGGTGGTTCATCTGGTAGAGTGTTTGTTTGGGAGCCAGGTGGTAGCACGCCTGGTTGAGCACACACGTTACTATGCTTAAGGACCTAGATTTGAGAACCCGGTCCCTACCTGCAGAGGGAAAACTTTGTGAGTTGTGAAGCAGTGCTTCAGGTTTCTCTCTGTATTTGTTTCTCTCTGTTTCCCCTTCCTCTCTTGATTTCTGGCTGTCTCTGCCTAATAAATAAATAAAGATAATAATTTTAAACAATAGTGTTTGTCTGCTCAGCTCTGGACTATGATGGTGTGGGGGCCTGAACCTGGGACTTTGGAGCTTCAGGCATACAAGTTTCTTTGCATAATAATTATGCTGTCTCCCCTGCTCTAGAGTGCACATTTTACCATGTATGAGTTCAATCTCCAGCATTACATGTGCCAGAGTAATGCCCTGGTTCTCTCTTTACTCTCTCCCACAGATAAATAAAAATAAATAAATAAGTATAACAATTTATCCGGGGGTGGATAGCATAATGGTTATACAAAGACTCTTGTGCCTGAGGCTCCAAAGTCCCAGGTTCAATCCCCACCACCTCCCACTTCCCTGTATCTGCATGAAAGGAAACAAGTGATCTACTTGAGACTCAACCCCATTCACCTTCATGTTAAGTTACAAAATATAAATATAGTTCTTTCTCTGGTACCACAGCACCTCCCATGTGTTATCAGGACTCAAAACTGGGCCACATACATGGCAAGGCATATGACCTAGCTAGTAAGCTCTCTCTTTCTCTAGCAAACGGCAAACTTTTCTAAAATATAAGAGTAACTTGATTTATGAATAAGAATGTACTTTGGGGCTGGGCAGTAGTGCCCTTGGTAGAGTACACATGCTACAATGTCCAAGGACCTAGGGAAAGCTTCACTAGTGGTGAAGAAATGAAGATGTCTCTGTCTCCTTCTCTCTACCTACTCCCCTCTCAATTTCTCTGTCTCTATCCAGAATACATAAAATAAAAAAATATATATTAGAAAGTGAATGTACTTTCTGTTTCTCTTGAATTTAAGTTGCATAGCCACTTTCAGTTGGCTAACAGTGAAGTTTTTTTTTTTTTGCACCGTCTTCTCCAAGTGAAGTTTTTATAGTGAATAACAAATAGGTTTAATGTGAAGTTTAAATGCCTCATTAACTTAAAACAGCTTGAAAGTATTGTTGACAATTCCAAATAAATTAGGAGTTTAAATATAAATAACTGAGAAGTTAGAAGAAGTTAAAACTCAATGTTTCTTAAAGCTTCAGATCTATATTTGTAGGTCACATGAATTCATGTTGATAAATGTACCCCTAGAGCCCATTATACAGAATGCATTTGAAAATATCTGGTGAATTGAAGACAAACTTCTAGGTTCAGAAGTACAAAGAAATCTAAAAGAAAAACAGAAACTTTTAAAAAATGAATTCTTGTCTTAAGATTTATTTACTTACCGATGAATATAAGGGAGAGAGAACCAGAGCATCACTATGGCACATGTGATGTGGGAGATCAGGGCCCCCTATTTGTAAGTCTAGAACTCTAGGTCACTGTGCCATCTACCAGGTTTCAGATTTTTTTTTTTCCTCCAGGGTTATCTTTGGGACTCGGTGCCAGCACTATGAATCACTGCTCCCGGAGGCCATTTATTTATTTATTTATTATTGGATGGAGACAGAAATTGAGATGGAAGAGGGAGACAGAGAGGGGAAGAGCCAGACGCCTGCAGACCTGCTTCGCCGCTTATGAAGCTTTTCTCCTTGCAGGTGGGGACCAGAGGCTTGAACTCAGGTCCTTGCTCACTGTAATATGTGTGCTCTGCCAGGTGAGAAACTGCCTGCCCCCCTTTTTTATTGGATAGGACAGAGAGAAATTGAGAGGAGAGGGGAAGATAGAGAGGGAGAGAGACAGAAAGACACCTGTAGCCCTGCTTCACCGCTCCTGAAGCATCCTCCCTGTAGATGGGGAGCCTGAGGCTCGAATCCAGATCCTTGTGTTTTGTACTAAGTATACTTAACTAGGTGCACCACTGCCCATACCCCCATTATTATTATTAAAGATTTTAAGAGAAATTTTATGAGTTTCATGTGAGACAGAGAGAAGGTGGAGGAGGAGGAGAAGGAGTAGGAGGAAGAGGAAGAGGGAAGGAAGAATGAGGGAGCTGAGCGGTAGTGCAGCAGGTTAAGTGCACATGGCACAAAACACAAGGACCGGCGCAAAGCACAAGGACCGGCGTAAGGATCCCGGTTCGAGCCCCTGGCTCCCCACCTGCAGGGGGCTTGCTTCACAATAGGTGAAGCATGTCTGCAGATGTCTATCTTTCTTTCCTCCTCTCTCTGTCTTCCCCTCCTCTCTTGATTTCTCTCTGTCCTATCCAACAACAACATCTATAACAACAATAATAACCACAACAAGGGCAACAAAATGGGAAAAATAGCCTCCAGGAGCAGTGGATTCATAGTGCTGGAACCAAGCCCCAGTGATAACCCTGGAGGCAAAAAAAAAAAAAAATGACAAGTTCACCTGGATAGTCTTCATCTTTGCCATGTACAAGACCCAGGTTTGAGCCTCACCCCTGCCTCATGAAGCTTGCATGCTGTGCCCTCTTCCACACCACTGATGGAGCTCAAAGTGTCAGTAAAGTTTAAAGTCATGTAGCAGTAGAAGTAAAGTAATATGGTAGTGTAGAAAAGAGAAGAAGAAGGAGAAGAAGAAGAAGAGGAGGAGGAAGTGGAAGAGGAGGAGCAGGAGGAAGAAGAGGAGGAGGAGGAGGAGGAATGAGAAGAGGAAAAAGGAAAAAGTCAGGGCACCACTCTTGTACATGTGGTGCCAGGCACCAAACCAGGTACCGCAGGCATCCAAGTTCAATGCTTTACCAGTTGAGTTATTTTCCTGGCTGCTTTTTTGTTTTTTTATCTGTTAATTTTCATGTGAGATAAGGACAGAGACCACAACAGTTTTTTTTTTTTTTTTAAGATTTTATTTATTTATGAGAAAGGGGGAGAAAGAAAGAACCAGACATCACTCTGGCACATGTGCTGCTGGGGATTGAACTCAGGACATCATGCTTGAGAGTCCAAAGCTTTACCACTGCGCCACCTCCTGGACCACCATAACATTTTTTTAACTTTTTTTTTTTTACCAGAGCACTGTTCAGCTCTGGCTTTTTTTTTTTTTTAATTTATTTCTTTATTGGGGAATTAATGTTTTATATTCAGCAGTAAATACAATAGTTTGTACATGCATAACATTTCCCAGTTTCCCATTTAACAATACAACCCCCACTATGTCATTCATCATCCTTCATGGACCTGTATTCTCCCCACCCACCCACCCACCCCAGAGTCGTTTACTTTGGTGCAATACGCCAATTCCATTTCAGGTTCGACTTGTGTTTTTGTTTCTGATCTTGTTTTTCAACTTCTGCCTGAGAATGAGACCATCCCATATTCATACTTCTTTTTCTGACTTATTTCACATAACATGAATTTTTCAAGGTCCATCCAAGATGGGCTGAAAACGGTGAGGTCACCATTTTTTACTGCTGACTAGTATTCCATTGTGTATATATACCACAACTTGCTCAGCCACTCATCTGTTGTTGGACACCTGGGTTGCTTCCAGGTTTTGGCTATTACAAATTGTGCTGCCAAAAACATATGTGTACACAGATCTTTTTGGACAGTTGTGTTGGGTTCCTTAGGATATATCCCCAGGAGAGGAATTGCAGGGTCATAGGGTAGGTCCATTTCTAGCCTTCTGAGAGTTCTCCAGACTGTTCTCCACAGAGGCTGGACCAATTGACATTCCCACCAGCAGTGCAGGAGGGTTTCCTTTGACCCCCACACCTATATGGTGGTGCAGGGGATTGAACCTGGGACTTTGGAGCCTCAGGCATGAGAGTCTCTTTGCATAACCATTATGCTATCTACCCCTGCCCTTTTTAAAACACTTTAAGACTTTGTTTTTTATTTAATTTGACAGAGAGAAATTGTGAGAGGGAAAGGGATATATATAGAGAGAGTCACCTGCAGACCTGCTTCACCACTCATGAAGCTTTCTACCCTGCAGATAGAAACTGGGGGCTTGGGACTTGAACCTGGGTCCTCGCACACCGTTAACATGTACACTTAGCCAAGTGAACCACTGCCTAGCTCCCACAGCATTGTTCATATCTGGCATGTGGTGGTGCTGAGGGTTGTACTTGTAATTTCTGGGGCCTTAGGTATGAAATCTGTTATGCTATGTCTCTGGCAGGAAAATAGAAACATTTGACTAAAGTTTTAAATTTTTATGCATCAAAGTTACAACTGATTAAATGAAAAGGAAGACAGCCAACTGTAAAAGAATTTGAAGCAAATATGAGAGGTGAAGAGTAGAGATCTTTATTAAATACTTTATATTAATTCTTTTAAAAATTTTTTAAAAAAATATTTATTTCCTTTTGTTGCCCTTGTTTTATTGTTGTAGTTATTGTTGTTGTTATTGATGTCGTTGTTGTTGGATAGAACAAAGAGAAATGGAGAGAGGAGGGGAAGACAGAGAGGGGGAGAAAGATAGACACCTGCAGGCCTGCATCACCGCTTGTGAAGAGACTCCCCTGCAGGTGGGGAACGGGGGCTTGAACCGGGATCCTTATGCCACATGCGCTTAACCTGCTGTGCTACCGCCTGACTCCCTATATAAATTCTTAAAACGTGGGGATAGGACTAAGATGGCTCAGTAGGGAGGACGTGTGTTTACCTCCTTCCACAGTAATAGCATAGCTACACCAAAACATGGAACATTCTGCACAGAAACAGTCCTGATCCTCAGATGAACAAGCTTCCACAGCAAGGGACAAAAGGTCAGTATCCAGATGGTGAGAACACAGAAAAAAAAAAATCTCTTGGAAAAAGAAATCACAGCATATAGCAAACTACAATCAGAAGGAGACCATTAAGTTGTACAATTTATTTTTTAAATTTTTTTAAAAAATTATTTATTACTGGATAGAGAGAAAGAGAGAGAGAGAAACTGAGAGGAGAGGGGGAGACAGGGAAAGAGAGAGGCATCTGCAGACCCACTTCACCACTTCATGAAGCTTTCCCCCTGCTAGTGGGGGCCAGGGGTTTGAACCCAGATCCTTTTGTACTGTAATGTCCAGTACCACCTGGCCTACCACCTGGCCTTAAGGTGTAGAGTTTTCTTTCTTATTCTTTTTTTGTCTTTTTTTTAAAAAATATTTATTTTATTATTTATTTATTCCCTTTTGTTGCCCTTGTTGTTTTATTGTTGTTGTCGTTGTTGGATAGGAGAGAAATGGAGAGAGGAGGGGAAGACAGAGAGGAGGAAAGAAAGATAGACACCTGCAGACCTGCTTCACCGCTTGTGAAGCGACTCCCCTGCAGGTGGGGAGCCGGGGTTCGAACCGGGATCCTTATGCCGGTCCTTGTGCTTTGCGCCACCTGTGCTTAACCCGCTGCGCTATTGCCCGACTCACTCTTACTCTTTTTTTTTTACAAATATTTATTTCATTTTGTTGCCCTTGTTTTTTTGTTATTGTTGTTATTATTATTTATATCGTTGTTGTTGGATAGGACAGAGATAAATGGAGAGAGGAGGGGAGACAGAGAGAGGGGGAGAAAGATAGACAACTGCAGACCTGCTTCACCACTTGTGAAGTCACCCCCCATGCAGGTGGGGAGCCGGGGGCTCGAACTGGGATCCTTATGCTGGTCCTTGTGCTTTACACCATGTGCGCTCAACCTACTGTGCTACCACCTGACTTCTTCTTCTTCTTTATTGTTATTGGGGTTAATGCTTTACAGTGCAGTCATTGACATATGCATACAAATTCCTTATCTAATAGGCCCCCAGAATTTTCTTTTTAAATTTTATTATAATCTTTACTTATTTTTGGAATAAATAGCAAATTGAGATGGAAGGGGGTGATAGAGGGGTAAATTCAGAGAGACACCTGCAACACTGCTTCACCACTCATGAAACTTTCTCCTTGCAGGTGGGGACCAGAGGCTCAAACCTGGGTCCTTGTGCATTGTAATATGTGCACTCAACCAGGTGCACCACCACCCAGCCCCCAGAGTTTTCTTTCTGTCCTCTCTCCCCTCCTCTCCAGAGTCCTTTGCTTTGGTGCAATACACCATGTTCAGTCCATATTTCACTTTGTGCTCGCCCTCCCTAATGTCCTTTGCTTTGGTGCAAGCAAGCCATTCTTTTATTAACAGGTGACTGGATGAAGAAAAATTAGTTGTATATATATAGTCCAATATTACTTAATCTTAGAAAATAAATTCTGGGTGGTCGGGCGGTAGCATCGGGTTAAATGCACATGCTGCAAAGCGCAAGGACTGGCATAAGGATCCCGGTTCGAGCTCCTGGCTCCCCACCTGCAGGGGGTTGCTTCACAAGTGGTGCAGCAGGTCTGCAGGTGTCTATCTTTCTCTCCCCCTCTCTGCCTTCCCCTCCTCTCTCCATTTCTCTCTGTCCTGTCCAACAAAATGACATCAATAACAATAATAATAATGACCACAACAACGAAAAAAAAAAACAACTAGAGCAACAAAAGGTAACAAAAATGGCCTCCAGGAGCAGTGGATTCATGGTGCAGGCCCTGAGCCCCAGCAATAACCCTGGAGGCAAAAAAAAAAAAATCTGATAATATGCTATGGCACAAATGGTTTAATGCTAAGTAAGTCAGTAACAAAAGGACAGATATTGGGGCTGGCAAAATAACTCACTTGGAGAGTGTGCTGTTTTATCATGTGCCTGATAAAGTCTTGAACCCAGCCCCCACCACACTTAAGGAAGCTCTGGTGCTATGGTCTATTTCACTCTTTCTACCTCCTCTACCTTTAAGAAAAGAAAAAAAGACAAATCCTGTATGATTCTACTTCTATACTGTACTGAGAGTAGTCAAGGTTACAGAGACAGGAAGCATAATGGTATTTGCCAGTGACAGGAAATAAAGGAATGTGGGGAGCTAATGTTACTGGACCCAGATATTTAACTAGGGAGGATAAAATTCTGCAGATAGATATCAGTGATAGTTTCCCACCAATGTAAATGTACTTAATACCATAGAACTGTATACAGAAAGATAGTTAAAATGTTAAGTTTACATAATATATATTCAATCACCATTATGAACTGAATTGTGTTCCCCCAAATTCACAAGTTGAGCGTCACTATATTTGAAGGTAGGACCTTTAGGGAGGCTATTAAGGTTAAAGTAGGTCATAAGCATGGAGTCTAATGCAATGGAACTGAAGTCCTTATCAGAAGAGGAAGAATAACAGAGAGTACCCGTGTACAAATAAAAGGCCACATGAGGACATAGGAAGATAGATATTATCAGAAACCAACCTTACTGGCACCTTATCTTCTACTACTGCCTCAGAATGCAAGAAACTATGAATAAATTTCTGTTCTTTAAGTCACTAGGCTGAGGTATTATATATTATGACAGCCTTAGTAGACTACTAAGACCACTACATATTTGTTTTAAAATATTTTATTTATTTAGAGACAAAAAAGAAAAAGAGGCCAAAGCTGCACTTGGGCACATGTAGTGTCAGTAATTAAACTTAGGACGTCATGCTTACAAGTCCACACTACTATCTCCTGGGCCACTACAACCAAAATTTAAAAGAAGAAAAGTGAAAAGGAAAATTATTTTTCCATTGTAAAGACAACAAGGACATGAAACAAGGAAATCACACAAAAGGGAAAGAGTCATAGGAAAGTTTCTCTCTTTTTTATTTTATATTTATTTTTTTTCCTTTTGTTGCCCTTGTTGTTTTTTATTGTTGTTGTAGTTATTATTGTTGTTATATATTTATGTTGTTGTTAGATAGGACAGAGAGAAATGGAGAGAGGAGGGGAAGACACAGAGGGGGAGAGAAACATAGACACCTACAAACCTGCTTCCCCCCTGCAGGTGGGGAGCCGGGGGCTCGAACCAGGATTCTTGAGCCAGTACTTGCACTTTGCGGCAACTGCGCTTAACCCGCTGCGCTACTGCCTGACTCCCTTAGGGAAGTTTCTTACTCACTTAGAAACAATCAGTGTCAATAGTTTTAGGGTTGGCTTCTTGAATGTTTTAATGAAATGTGTGTGTGTGTTTGTGACATATTTAAATTTACAGACACTTTAATTTTCTAAAACAAAAATCAAAATAGGGCCTGGTTCAGAAAGGGAGGGTATCTTCCAAGTTCGTTAATTCTCCAAACATAATATATCCATCCATTCCATTATACTTATGTGCTTAGATTCTTTCTTATTTGTTTATTTAGCTTCCAGGGTTATTGCTGTTTATTTACGTAGCCTCCAGGGTTATTGTTGGGGCTTGGTGCCTGCACTACGAATTCACTGATCCTGTGGTCATTTTTTCAATTTTTTTTTTAATAGGACAGAGAGAAATTGAGAGGAGGGGGAGGGGAGGATAGAGAGGGAAAAAGAAAGATAGATACCTACATACCTGACCTGCTTTCCTGCTTGTGAAGCAACCTCCCTGCAGGTGGGGAACCGGGATCCTTGCTTGGGTCCTTATGCTTCCTACTATGTGTGCTTAAACCTGTGCACTTAACCCAGGTGAACTGCTCATCTCTGGTTTATAGTGAGGGTGGTGACTGAACCTAGGAGTATAGAGCCTTAGGCATGAGTCATTTGTTTAAGCCTTATGCAGTCTTCCAACCCTGTTTAGATACTTTCTACATTATTCTCCTGTCATAAAGAATGTGAATGGGTAGGGATGGGGCAGACGATGGCACCAGTTAAGCACACATCACACATAGTACGAAACAGAAGTGTAAGGGCCCAGTTCGAGCCAGCTGCAGGTGGAGCAACTACAGGTGGAGCAGGTCTGCAGGTGTCTGTCTTTCTCTCCCTCTCTGTCTACCCCACCTCTCTCCATTTCTCTCTGTCTTATCTAACAACAACATTAATAACAACAATAATAACCACAACAATGATAAAACAACAAGGGCAACAAAAGGGGAAAAATAGCTTCCAGGAGCAGTGGCTTCATAGTGCAGGCACCAAGTCCTACCAATAACCCTGGAGGTAATAAAAACAATAACAATAATATGAATGAATTCCCTATAATTTTTTCCTCAGTGCCAGAGTCTTGCACATATTTGACTCCACCACTCCTGAACCTACTTTTTCACTCTTTTAAAATTTATTTATTAATTAAAAACAAGGATGGGAGAGAGAGAAAGCAAGAATATCACTATGCTGGGTACTGAGCTCAGAACCTCATGCTTGAGAGTCTAATGTTGTATCCACTGTAACACCACCCAGGTTGGTGCTTACTCAGGTTTTTTTTTCTTCTTTTTTTATATTTATTTTATTTATTTATTCCCTTTTGTTGCCCTTGTTTTATTGTTATAGTTATTATTGTTGTTGTCATTGTTGGATAGGACAGAGAGAAACGGAGAGAGGGAGGGGAAGACAGAGAGGAGGAGAGAAAGATAGACACCTGCAGACCTGCTTCACCGCCTGTGAAGCGACTCCCCTGCAGGTGGGGAGCCGGGGTTCGAACCGGGATCCTTATGCCGGTCCTTGTGCTTTGCGCCACCTGCGCTTAACCCGCTGCGCTACAGCCCGACTCCCGCTTACTCAGTTTTATTTCTGTTGTATTGAGAGACAGAGAGAGGAAGAGACAGCACAACACAGAGCTTCCCCTGTGCTCTCAGGTGGCTCTAGGGCTTCAACCTGAGCTATGTGCATGGCAAGGAACACCCTACATTATGGTTCAGGTGGACTATTTCCATATATTGTTTAAAAATTTTATTTATTTATTATTGGATAGAGACAGAGAGAAATTGAGGAGAGACAGAGACAGAGACACTCGCAGCACTGCTTCAGCACTCATGAAGCTTTCTCCCTGCAGGTGGGGACCAAAGGCTTGAACCTGGGTCCTTGTGCACTGTCGTATGTGCACTTAACCAGGTGCGCCACCACCTGGCCCCGACTATTTCCATATTTTTGTCCTAGTATATAAACATATAAATGTTATGGGTGGGGGTGTGTGGTGTGGGAAATGGCACAGCATTTCCCTGGACAGGGATGTCTGTCCCTCAGTGGTAGAGCACATGCTCTGCACATAGAAGTTCTGGGTTTGATTCCCGGAAGCAATAAGTAAATAAACAAACAAATAAATAACCTGGTGCTGGGTGGTGGTGCACCTGGTTGAGCACACATTATAATGCGCAAGGACCCGGGTTCGAGCCTCTGGTCCCCACCTGCAAGGGAAAAGCTCTTCAAGTGGTGAAGCAGAGTTGCAGGTCTTACTCTTTCTCTCTGCTTCTCTATCTCCCCCTTCCATTTCGATTTCTGGCTGTCTCTATCCAATAAATAAAGTTAATAAAAAAAATAATAAAATAACCCTAAAGCAGTTGTTTAAGAAAGGGGAGGATTGGGAGCTGGGTGGTGGCATAGTGGGTTAAGCGCACAGGGCATGAAGCGCAAGGACCGGTGTAAGAATCTGGGTTCGAGCCACTGGCTCCCCACCTGCAGGAGAGTCGCTTCACAAGTGGTGAAGCAGGTCTGCAGGTGTCTGTCTCTTCCCCTCCTCTCTCCATTTCTCTCTGTCGTATCCAACAACGACAGCAACAACAACAATAATAACTACAACAACAACAACAAAAAAAACAAGGGCAACAAAAGGGAAAATAAATATAAAAATTTTTTTTAAAAATGAAGGGGAGGATTTAACTTGCATGTATTGCCAATGAGAGTGATTTTTCCCCTGCATGGTTATCGCTGGGGCTTAGTGCCTTCACTAGGAATCCACTGCTTTTGGAGGCTATTTTCCCCATTTTTGTTGCCTTTGCTGTTGTTATTGTTGCCATTGTTGTTGAAGAGGACAGAGAGAAATGGAGAGAGGAGGGGAGGACAGAGAGGGAGAAAGACAGACACCTGCAGACCTGCTTCACCGCATGTGAAGTGACTCCCTGCAGGTGGGGGTGCCCCAGGAACCAGGATCTTTGAGCCGGTCCGAGCCGTGTGTGCTTAACCTGCTGTGCTACCACCTGGCCTCCTGAAGATCTTTTTTAAATTAATTACTTTTAAAATTTTTTATTTATTTGTTCATTTATGATTGGATAGAGAAGGAGAGAGCCAGAGAGACACCTGCGGCCCTACTTCACCACTCATGAAGCTTTCCCCCTACTGGTGGGGACCAGGGGGTTGAACCTGGGTCCTTGCACACTGTAATGTGTGTGCTTAACCAGGTGCACCAATGCTTGGCCCCAAGAGTGAAGATTTTAACATAGCTATTATTTCTTTGTAATTCCTTTTTGTTCATTGTTCATACTTCATACCTCACGTGTTGAAGGTTAACCTTAGTGATTTATATGAATCCTTCATATATTATTATATGCTCCTTAATATATCGGTATTTAGCCTAGATTCCAATTGATATTTGTCTTAATTTTAAATAAATGCTCATTCAACAGATATCCAGTATCTACTATCTTTCAGGTAAAGGGGTAGGAATTTAGTGTTGTTCTTTGAGATACAGATAGAAGAATATAGACACCTTTGTGTTCTTTTTTTATTTAATTTAAAAAAATATTTATTTTCCCTTTTGTTGCCCTTGTTGTTTTTCATTGTTGTTGTTACTGATGTCGTCGTTGTTAGATAGGACAGAGCGAAATGGAGAGAGGAGGGGAAGACAGAGAGGGGGAGAGAAAGATAGACACCTGCAGACCTGCTTCACCGCCTGTGAAGCGACTCCCCTCCAAGTGGGGAGCCGGGAGCTCGAAGCAGGAACCCTATAGCGGTCCTTGCGCTACCGCCCGACTCCTATTTTTTTGTTCTTAAACTGTTCAAAGTTGAACTGGTACTGATCAGAGCAGGGGGGGGTGGCACACTTGATTGAGCAAGGTGCAAGGACCCAGTTTCAAACCCTCAGTCTCCACCTGCAGGGGGACAGCTTCACGAGCAGTCAAGCAGGGCAGCGGGCCTTTCTCTCCCTCTCTATTTCCCCTTCTTCTCAATTTCTCTGTCTCTATCCAATAAATATTAAATAAATAAAACATATTAAAAAGATTTTAAAAAGGAAAGTTAAAAAATACAGTTCAGAGTTAAAATAAAATAGAAGGTATTAAAGATTTAAATATTTATTTATTCCCTTTTTTTGCCCTTATTTTATTGATGTAGTTATTATTGTTGTTGATGTCGTTGTTGGATAGGACAGAGAGAAATGGAGAGAGGAGGGGAAGACAGAGAGGGGGAGAGAAAGGTAGGCACCTGCAGACCTGCTTCACTGCTTGTGAAGCTGTGAAGCGACTCCCCTGCAGGTGGGGGTCTGGGGGCTGGAACCTGAATCCTTAGTGGGTCCTTGGCTTCGCACCACGTGTGCTTAACCTGCTGTGCTACCGCCCGACCCCCAGAAGGTCTTATATTAATGTCTATGGGTCTTTTCTGTCCCGCGTGAGATTGCAAGCAGACTGGGCCAGGAAACAGTTATCAAATGCTTTATTGGTGTAGTTATTATAGATGAGCCCCAACCAAGTTCAGTTCACTTACATGGCTGGCAAATTGGTGCTGGCTGTTGGTGGAGGTTTTGCTCTCCACATGGAATTCTTTATAGGGCTGCTTGGGTAAACTAAGGCAGAAACTGGCTTTTCCCTGGACAAGAAATCGAAGCGAATAAAGTGGAAAGCTGCTATAGGTTAGGGGCCTTTATGACCTAGCCTCAGAAGTCACAAACCTTTAGCAGTATTCTACAGATCAGAGTAGCTCTGATTCAAAGGACTGGAGGAGACATCTCTAGAGAAAGGCAGGAGGCATTGAAGATTATCTTGGAAGACAGCCACACGGGATCCTAGTATCTTTATTTTTCTGTAATTTATAAAGTGAGTACTGATAATTTTGCAACTGGTACAATTCTAGATCATACTGTTCTCTTAAACTCAGCTGCACTCTCAAATATATATGTGCACGTGAGTGAACCCAAGCAGACAAGGCTTTCTGTTCCACAAATTAAAGTTCCACAGATTACAGACCCTTCACTACAAGGTCAACCCATTAACTTCAACAGTGCAGGGAATTCTGCCAGAGGCCCTCAGAATTTGAATAGCGTTCAAGACTGCAAATTAAGGACCAAGAAGCTTTTGACTTCTACTAGTTATCTTCGTGAACTCGGAAACACTGAGTTTTACCTGAGACCTTTACTTTTCTAGAAAACTTTACTTGCATTTTACTACCCACTTAAAAAAGTTCTTGCAGATTATGTCGATTTGCTGAAAGTAATTCAGCAAGTGAAAGTGATTAGTCAAACAGTGAGGGGGGCGGAAAAAGTCCCAGCTGGGTGAAAAGGAGACGAAGTCAAGAGAAGAAACGGATTCCTTCCTTACAACTCACTTTCACTTCTCCTGCAGGAGAGGCAAGAAGGCGTCATTGCGAAATCTTTGAACTCACACTTTTGATTTTTTCCACTGCTTCTATTTTAATATGACCGGTTAACAAAATAACCCTGCCAACCAGGGAAATTTCCTGGGCCATAGCAGGTGGTAGTGGTGGGGGAATCTGTCGGTCAGAGTGGGAAGAGGAGAAAGCACCAGCGTGGTCTACATTTGTGGCTCTTTACTACCTCCTTTATTTCTGTCTCTGAGGTCAAAGCCACAAAGGCTGCGGCTGGCTGCCTAACCACAGCTCCCCCCCCCCTTTTTTTTTTTTTTGCGACAGGCTCCCTTTAAAATTCCATTTGAGTTTAAAGTAGTTTTCCTGATGCAACTATGTTAGAGAAGGGTAAAGAGCATCTACAAATACCAGATTTGACAATTCTTTGTACGTGTGCAACAATCTCGGAGTGTCTTTTTCACTTGGATTGAGCGACCGAAAAAAAAAAATCACCTCCAGAAGGAGGGGTATCCTGTCTTGGCTGATACCCAGACTTCGGGTGAAAAGAGCCAGGAATTTAGATAAACTGGAGGAGGCGGAGGGGGACAACAGACCACAACGTCCACTACAAAATACACAGGCTAGGCAGCGCAGACGCATCAACGCCGAGCCTCGCCCTCCCTGCTTCACAGTGGCCCGACCCACCCCTCCCAACCGGAACTACAACCCCCGCGCTCACCGCCCCCACGAATAGCGTGACGCTCGCGCCCGTGGCGCCCGCGCCCACCCCGCCTCCCCGGACGCACTGGGCAGGCGCAAGGCGCGCGCATGCTCGGAAGGCGGGCCGCTGGGGTCCCGAGCCGCTGCTATCTGTTGCGCCACCGCCGCGGGAGCCGGCAGATCCGGGTCTCGTGGCTTAGAGTGACGTGGTCAGTCGAATCAAAACAGAGGAGGGGAGGAAGCCGGCGGCCAGGAGCAGCGGCTGGAGCGGCTTCCCGAGCAGCCGCAGCGTTCCGGAAGCTCCGGGAGGTCTTTTTACCGAGCCTCGGCTCCGGAGGACCCCCGCATCCTCCCCGCCCCGTCGGTTGTGGTCTGGGCGGGTGAGTGTCTCCCCTTCTCCCGCCGCTGGGTGCCGGTCCGCCAGCCCCTCACCCCGGTTTTTCCTGGGACTTCCTCCCTCCGGCTGTCGGGGACTGCGGCAGCTGCGACAGCGGGGCTGCCCGGCCCGCCTTCCCCCATCGGCCGGGAGCGAGGCTGAAGCGCCTGCAAGAACGGGGCTTTATCTTCAGGAAACCAGAGTCCGGGCGGGTCAGGAAAGTGGACGGTAGCCTAGAATTTTTATTTTATTATTACTATTTTTAGGGCAAAACCGTCAACACGGGTGGAGGCGTACAATGGAGTTAAAAAAAAAAAAAGAGTCGTAACTGGGAGGAAAGCTCCACTAACCCTGAAATCCACACTCAGGTGCCCTGGCGGGGTTTGATGGAGTTGCTGGGATGCGTCCGCCTTCATTGTGATTGATGAGATCGGGGAGCTGGAGCCTTTGAGTTCCTGACTGTGTTGCGAATTTAAAGGGAACCCCCCCCACACACCTTTCTTTTCTTTCTTTCTTTCTTTTCTTTCTTTTCTTTCTTTCTCTCTCTCTCTCTCTCTCTCTCTCTCTTTCTTTCTTTCTTTCTTTCTTTCTTTCTTTCTTTCTTTCTTTCTTTCTTTCTTTCTTTCTTTCTTTCTTTTTAATTTCCCCCTGTATGTTCAGTGAGTGGAACCGGAGCAGATGGTGAAGAGGTAGCAGCAACGTTTACCAGGACGGATCAAGTGTGATGCGCTGGTCACCCTAGTACTGGAAGTAGTTGCGCGCGTTGCCTTTTAAAGCCTAAAGTTTTCCAACGTGGCTGTTTCCAGGCGAGTTGGGATTTTTGCCAAGAGAATATGTTAGCTGGAGTGAGTTGGTAGGTTTGCTGTGGTCCCCCTTTTGCACATTGGAAATGTGGCATTGGAGAAGAAACCTTAATTTTTTTTTTTTTTTTGCATTGAGAGTGCGATGAACTTTACGCAGGTCTGCCAGTGCTTGCTGAAGGAACCGTCTGGTTTTTGCCTTTTATCGTCACACTGCGCAGGCAGCTGTACTGATAGAAACAGGGATGGCTTTGAGTCTTTTATTAAGTCCGTCGCGAGACCTTTAGGAGACATTCTCGTCGTCCAGTTCTGGGAGGTTGCAGAAGCCTGTGGTTCCCCTTCCAGTCACCAGGACTGAGCGCAGGTGCCTCTGTAGTCCGATGTGACCCCGCCACGCTCTGCGCCCCCTCACAGCGCCGAGGTGGCCAGATCCGCTTTTTACCCAGACATGGATCTTTAAAAAAGAACCTTTCCCCCTTCAAAAAAAAAAAAAAAAAAAAAGCAACTCAGGTATTTGGTAAAAAGTATATGCTAATTGCTTGTATCAAAATCTGGGTATTCTTATGAACGTAGACTATACCCTTGAAATATGTATCTTAGTGATGCAAAATGAACCCCTCCTAACAAATTTCTTTCCTCTGTGTGGTAGTACTTGTTTCATAGTATCACAGTTGGAAATCTGCTAACTTAGGTGGAATTGTTTTTCTTTCTTTCTTTTTCTCTCTCTCTCTCTCTTTTTTTTTTTTTTTTTACCAGAGTACTGCTCAGCTCTGGTTAATGTTGGAGGGGGATGGAACCCGGGACTTTGGAGCCTCAGGCATGAGAGTTTCTTTGTTTAACTAACCATCATGCTATTAACTAACCATCATGCTATCTACCCCTGCCCTGGATTTTTCTTTTTAATATGACTTTTTTTTTTTAACCTTTTATAGTAGCCTCTGTCAATATCTTTGCTTATGGAAAGTACTATGTAGTGGTCTGGGAGGTGGCACAGTAATAAAGCTTTGGACTCTCAAGCATTAGGTCCTGAGTTTGATTTATTTATTAATGAGAAAGATAGGAGGAGAAAGAGAGAGAAAGAACCAGACATCACTCTGGTACATGTGCTGCCGGGGATTGAACTCAGGACCTCATGCTTGAGAGTCAGATGCTTTATCCACTGTGCCACCTCCGGGACCACAATATAAAATCTTTTTTAAAAAAAAGAACATACTATGTAACAAATTGGAGGAAACGTTCATTAAGGAGGTAAGCGAAAGAAAAAATCAGTCATCAATTTACCATCCAAAAATCAGCAAAATGTTACTGGTGGTTTATATCCATCCATATTTAAATTTTGTATTTAAATATTTTATGTAAAAGTTGTAATGTGCCACATATGCTTTTCTGCAACCTGCTTTTCACCTAGAAACAAAATTAAAATTTTATTTGGAGATAAGGATTTTGCAGAGAAGAACTTTTGGAGCTTGACTTTTAGGAAATGTTCAATATAAGTTTGGTAAACCATAATTTTATGACATATTTTATTTTAATAAGAGATACAGAAGAACCAGAGCGCTGCTTAGCTCTGGCTTATGTTGGTATATACAATTATGCTATCTCCTCAGTCTTGCCATAATGATTAAAGTCGGGAGTCGGGCTGTAGCCCAGCGGGTTAAGCGCAGGTGGTGCAAAGCACAAGGACAGGCATAAGGATCCCGGTTCGAACCCCGACTCCCCACCTGCAGGGGAGTCACTTCACAGGCGGTGAAGCAGGTCTGCAGGTGTCTATCTTTCTCTCCTCCTCTCTGTCTTCCCCTCCCTCTCTCCATTTCTCTCTGTCCTATCCAACAACGACAACAACAATAACTACAACAATAAAAAAAACAAGGGCAACAAAAAGGGAATAAATAAATAAAATAAATATATAAAAAAATAAAAATAATAAAAAAAAATGATTAAAGTCATGTTTTTTTTTTTTTTTTTTTTTTCGTCTCCAGGATTATTGCAGGGGCTCAGTGCCTGCACTACAAATCCACCGCTCCTGGAGGCCATTTTTTTCCCATTTTGTTGCCCTTGTTGTTGTCGTTATTGTTATTGTTGCCATTGATGTTGTTGTTTTATAGGACAGAGAAATGGAGAGAGGAGGAGAGGACAGAGAGAGAGAAAGACACCTGCAGACCTGCTTCACTGCTTGTGAAGGGACCCCCCTGCAGGTGGGAAGCCGGGGGCTTGAACCGGGGATCTTTATGCTGGTCCTGGCTCTTCACGCCATATGCGCTTAACCCACTGCTATTTATTGCCTGGCCCCCTAAAATCGTGGTTTTTAGAGGTTTCCTCCCTTAACCATGCACAAGGACTCAGCCACCACCTGCAGAGGGGAAGTATTACAAGCATTAGAGCAGTGCTGCAGGTTTTTCTCTTTCTCTCTTCCCTTTCAATTTCACTTGTCTCTACCCTCCTCCCCAGATTTTATATATTTACATATATATAAATATCTACCAAGAGTGACAGTGGATTTGTCCTACAGGCACCAGCCCAAGAAATAACCCTGCTGGCAATAAGAAAAAGTTTTCTCTCAAGTCTTTACGATGACATGATAAGATTTAAGAAATTAATAGGCATTGTGTGTAAAATAAGATTTTGTTTCTTAAGTCTTGGGAGAGCCGGCACAGAACAGATAGCTTGATTTAAAGACATGGAACACAAAACTTTCTGCTATAATAGTGTCTTTATTGAGGCAAAGGTGTGAGGCTACTACCTCAGTTGTTCTGTGCTCCAAATATTAACTAGTTGCCCAAGCTTCTGGCAGTTTTTGAAAAATTTAACTTTGCAAATCACATCTAATTTTTTTTTTTTTTCAGAACACTGCTCAGCTGTGGTTCCTAATATGTTTTATTAACATTGATCCTTGGATGCCTGCTTTATCAGTAGCTTAAAAGAGAAATGTCCACTTCAACTTTAAATGTAACTGCATACTTTGGAGTATTCTAAATATACTTGCAATCCATTTGACTCCATTACTCATATACTCAGCTAAAACCTTTAAATCTCTGTTTTAATTTTCAGTCTTCTGAATAGTTAGTTCCAGATGTTCCTCTATTCCTTGTCTAACAGTCTTCCTGTGATTTCACTTTATTCGCAGTGCTCAGTATATATTCTAGATTTGTCTGTTTTTTTCCCTTCTCTACTTCCACCATCTTGGCCAGCTACCACATTCTGTCACCAGGCCTATTGCAATAACCTCTTGGTCTCCCTTCTACTTTGGTGTTTTTGTGGTGTATTTTGTTTATCATGGCCCTAGAAATCTTTGTTTACCAGAACACTGCTCAGCTCTGGCTGATGGTGATGCCAGGGAGTGAACCTGGGACTTGGGAGTCTCAGACATGAGAGCTTCTTAGCATAACCATTATGCTTTCTACCCCCAATCTTCCTTTCTTTCTTTTATTAGGACAGAGAAATTGAGATGGGGGAAGGAGATGGGAGAAAGATCCCGCAGCTTTGCTTCACTTCAGGAAGCTCTTGAAGCTTCCTCCCTGCAGGTGGGGACTGGGGGCTTGACCCCAGGTCCTTGTGTGTGGTAATGTGTGTGCTCAACCAAGTGCACTACTGCCTAACCTCTAGACATTTTAAAAAATGTAAATCCAGGTTTTTGGCAGTAGTGCAGCGGGTTAAGCGCAGGTGGCGCAAAGCACAAGGCTTAAGGATTCTGGTTCGAGCCCCTGCTCCCCACCTGCAGGGGAGTCACTTCACAGGCGGTGAAACAGGTCTGCTGGTCTCTTTCTTTCCCCGGCTTCCCCTCCTCTTGATTTCTTTCTGTCCTATCCAACAATAGCGACATCAATAACAATAATAACTACAACAATAAAACAAGAGGAACAAAAGAGAATAAATAAATATAAAAAATCTTATAAAAAATGTGAATCCAGTTTTTGTCAAGAGCCTCCCATATGAGAAAATAATCAAACTTCTGGGGAGTTGGAGGAGGCAGAGAGAGGTGGCTCAACAGGCAGAGACTAGGACTTGCATAAGGTCCTAAGTTAGCTTCCCAGTGCTGCAGATGCTAGAGTGATGCTGTTTCTCCCCCCCCATAATAAAAAAGTAAATAAGCAATTTTTTTAGAAGTCCAAGGTCCTTACCAGGGCTTGCTAGTTGCTACATGTTTTGGCACTGCCTTCCTCTTCATTCCACCTTGTATACCTCTTACCTCTGCCTGGTGGAGCTGGGCACATTTGTTTCTTCTTGCATTCTAGCAGCACTGCCATTGTCGCTGGAACTTGACTCAGGGCTTTTGAACTTGCTGTACCTGATCTTGCTGTGGCTGATTCAGACATATCACTTAGATTTTACCTCTTCAGGAAGACTGCTCCTCAGTTATTTCTTCTCTTCATAATATAATATTGGGGACAAGTGGTACACCTGGTAAATCGTGCACATTACCATCACAAGGACCCAGGTTCAAGCTCCTAGTCCCCACCTGCAGTGGTGGGGAGGTGAGAGGGAACTTCCAGAGTGGTGAAGCAGTACTGCAGTTATCTTCTTTCCTCTGTCTCCCCTTTCCCTCTCCATTTCTTTTTTTTGTTTGTTTTTTGTTTTTAACCCCTCTCCATTTCTGTTACTATCCAAACACACATGTAACACTGTGGAAATTCCTTTTTTTAACATTCTTTTTTTTCTCTTTTTTTTTTGTTTTAGTTATTGATGTCGTTGTTGGATAGGACAGAGAAATGGAGAGAGGAGGGGAAGGCAGAGGGGGAGAGAAAGACACCTGTAAACCTGCTTCACTGCTTGTGAAGTGACTCCCCTGCAGGTGAGGAGCCGGGGGCTCCAACCGGGATTCTTGCACTGGTCCTTGCACTTTGTGCCACCTGCGCTTCACCTGCTGCGCTACCACTGACTCCCATTTTTAAAAAATACTTATTTATTCCTTTTTGTTGCCCTTGTTTCATTGTTGTAGTTATTGTTGTTGTCATTGTTGGATAGGACAGAGAGAAATGGAGAGAGGAGGGAAAGGTAGACAGCTGCAGCCCTGCTTCATCGCTTGTGAAGTGACTCCTCTGCAGGTGGGGAGCGGGGGCCTGGAACCAGTATCCCTATGCCAGTTCTTGCGCTGTGCACCACGTGCACTCAACCTGCTGCGCTACCGCCCGACTCCCCCATTTTTTCTTTTTTATAAATTTATTTATTATTGGATAGAGACGGAGAAAAACAGAAGGGAGAGATGATAGAGAGGGAAATAGAGACACCTGCAGCCCTGCTTCATCATTCGTGAGGCTTTCCCCCTGCAGGTGGGCACCATTGGCTTTGCATACTGTAATGTGTTTGCTTAACCAGGTGTGCCACTGCCTGGCCCCTATATTGTGGTGTTTTTTTTTTTTTATTCTAGAAATTAGACTGAAAATGAAGACTTACCTGTTATTTATTTATTTATTTATTTATTTTGCCCCCAGGGTTATTGCTGGGCTCAGTGCCTGCACTATGAATCCACTGCTCCTAGAGGCCATTTTTTTCCTTTTGTTGCCCTTGTTGCCCATCGGTGTTGTAGTTACTATTATTCTTATTGTTGTTTGATAGGACAGAGAGAAACTGAGAGGAGGAGAAGACGGGGAGAGAAAGATAAACACCTGGGAGTCGGGAGGGGAGTAGCGCAGTGGGTTAAGCGCACGTGGCGCAAAGTGCAAGGACCGGCATAAGGATCCAGGTTCAAGCCCCTGGCTCCCCACCTGCAGGGGAGTCGCTTCACAGGCGGTGAAGAAGTCTGCAGGTTCTACCTTTCTCTCCCTCTCTCTGTCTTCTCCTCTCTCCATTTCTCTCTGTCCTATCCAGCAACAACAACATCAATAACAACAACAATAATAACTACAATAAAACAACAAGGGCAACAAAAGGGAATAAATAAATATTAAAAGAATATAAACTTAAAAAAAGTAAAGATAGACACCTGCAGACCTGCTTCACCACCTGTGAAGCAACTCCCCTGTAGGTGGGGAGCTCGAGCTGGGATCCTTACACCAGTCCTTGTGCTTTGTGCCACCGCCCAGCCCCCTCTGTATTTATTTATTGCCTCTAGGGTTATTGCTGGGGCTCCGTGGCTGTACCACGAATCCACTGCTCCTAGAGTCTTATTTTTTTTTCCATTTTGTTGCCCTTGTTGTTTTATTGTTGTTGTTACTGATGTCGTTGTTGTTGGATAGGACAGAGAGAATTTTTTTTAATTCTAGAAATTAGACTGAAAATGAAGACTTACCTGTTATTTGCCCGCAGGGTTGTTGCTGGGGCTCAGTGCCTGCACTACGAATCCACTGCTCCTAGAGGCCATTTTTTCCCATTTGTTGCCCTTGTTGTCCATTGGCGGTGGGAACCAGGGGGCCGAACCCGGGTCCTTGAGCACTGTAACGTGTGCTTAAACAGGTGTGCTACCACCCGACTCCAGCTTCCCTATTCTTTATTTCTCAGAGAGTATGGACCCAGGATCATTATGGGGTGCTGGAAGGTCTGGCCTCTGTAATTGCTTCCGTAATTATTATCATTATTATTACTGTTGTTATTATTATTATTATCAGTGTACAGCTCAGCTCTGGTTTATAGTGGTGTGAGGATTTGAACATGGGACTTTGGAGCCTCAGTCATGAGTCTTTGCGTAATCATTATGCTGTCCACCCTTTACTTTTTTGAATTAAATATTTTAGCTATAAATATGTATTTTAAAATAAAAATTAGACTACAAGATATATATTTTTCTTAAACCAATTTTTAGTGTAGGGTAGGGATTATGTTTTATTTATAACATTTTAAGCTTAAAAGTGTTTTTGTTGTAGAGAAAGTTACCTTTTCACTGCTTATTTTCCTGTTGGCTTTTCACTTCCTTTTTCTACTTTCAGTCAAAGCACAGATGTATCTCGGCTTTGTAAAAATACAGAATAAAACTAGGTTTTGCTTGACTGCACTCAGAAGAGTTACAGATGACAGTGCTGTCGAAATTAAGCAGTCAACAGAGGCACTTTGAGTCAAGTTAAGAACATAGCAAGCATCTTCATAATGTATGCCCCAGACATAGGATTCTGGTACTTATTTTATCATACAACACACTTTTAGAGTTAAAAAAAAATGGGCATAGTATGTTTTTATAGATTTGTTAATTCAGGTAATATGGAAGAAACTTGGAAGGTTGAATACTTTAAAAATCTGTGATGCATATTCAAGAAATACTCAAATAACACTGCTTTATTACTATGGTTTTAAGCATTTTTCTGTCATTTACTTAGGGATGGGTCATCTAGCTGTAGCACTGAGGAGAGATGCTATGAGTTACATGAGCAGGAAGCGTAGTAACTGTAACTCCTGTTAAATTATGTAGATAAGCAAGTGAATGGAAGTGATGTTGAGGAATGAAAGTCTAGCTTCTGTTCTTATTTGAGTGATGTAAATCATTCAAAAACTCAGTGTTTTCTGTAATGTACCTCACAGTTTCAGAGTACACTAATATTTTGTGAATAACATTTGTGAATCACACATAGATTTTATATCTTCAGTTTTTCTGTCTGGTTTATAAAGAAATAGCCATTTTTTGAATTAGTTTTTTTTTTAAATCAGAATGTGATTATCTTTGGGGATTTTAGAAAGTATTTTTAGAATATGAAATGTTTGATTATGATGTTGAATGTGCAAAAGGATGGCTCAGTTGAAAATCTTTCCTTTGACCTTTGTATGAAGCTGGAACCTCGTGCTCTGGGCTGCTTTTTCATTGTGGGAGACAGAGACAGACACTACAGCTCTGCTATAGCTCTTCCCATTTGGTGTTGCACTTTGAACTTGGGTCACTTCCATGGCAAGATGGGTGTCCTAGAGGGTAAACTGTTTCTCCAACCCTCCTTTGCCTCTTTAAAAAAGATTTGTGGGAGCTGGGCGGTAGCGCAGCAGGTTAAGCCCATATGGTGCAAAGCGCAAGGGTACGTAAGAATTCTGTTCGGGCCCCCAGCTCTCTGCCTGCAGGGGGTTCGCTTCGCAAGCGGTGAAGCAGTCTGCAGGTATCTTTCTTTCCCCCTCTCTATTTTTCCTCTCCTCTCTCAATTTCTCTGTCTTATCCTATGACAACAATAAAAGTAATAAATACAACAAGCGCAACAACTGCTGGGATAGCCTGAAGGTGCTTCTTCCCTAGCAAGTGCCTTCTGGATTGGAGAGAACCCAACTGGAGCCAACCTAGGCTGCTGCGTGGGAGAGGGATCTGGAAATACACTCTGGACTTCTCGAAGCCAGAAAGCAATTCCAAGTATTTTTTCACTCAGAAAAGCAGCTTGTATATATATACTAGCCAAGTAGGGTGGAAACAGGATGTGATGTAGAGAGGGTGGAGCAAGAAGACTGGTGGAAATCCCCGTGACTACAAGAGGGGGCGGAGCAAAAAGACATCGTGAAACCAGTGGGGGTTAAACCAATGCCCTGCAGGCAGGGTACTGCTTAGTTAACAGTGGTTATGTAAATAGACCGCTGCTTTGAGTGGGATCAAACCAATGCCCTGCAGGCATGCGGGTGCTTAGTTAAGCAGGATTAGAGACAGAAGCTTTAAGCCGGGGGGAGCTGACATACTACCCAACAACAAGGGCAACAAAATGGGAAAAATGACATCCAGGAGCAGTGGATTTATAGTTCAAGCACCAAGCCCCAGTGATAACTCTGGAGGCAAAAAAAACAAAACAAATAAAACAAACAGATTTGTTTATTTATTAGAGACCAGAGTTTGATGATTTTTTTTTTTTTTTTGCTTCCAGGGTTATTGCTGGGGCTCGATGCCTGCATCATGAATCCACTGCTGCTGGAAGCCATTTTTTTCCCCTTTTGTTGTTGTAGCCTTGTTGTGGTTATTGTTGTTGTTGATGTCGTTCATTGTTGGACAGGACAGAGAGAAATGGAGAGAGGAGGGGAAAACCGATAGGGGAGAGAAAGATACCTGCAGACCTGCTTCACCACCTGTGAAGCAACTCTCCTGCAGGTGGGGAGCCTGGGGGCTCGAACCAGGATCCTTACGCTGGTCCTTGCACTTTGTGCCACATGCGCTTAACCCGCTGTGCTACTGCCCAACCCCCTGAGTTTGATGATCTTTAAGAGCTAAGCTTTTAATACCAAAAGGATAGGTTAAGGAGAGAGGTGGTTTTCCTTTTTTTTTTTTTTTTTAATATTTATTCCCTTTTGTTGCCCTTGTTTTATTGTAGCTATTATTGGTATTATTGATGTCATTGTTTTTGGATAGGACAGAGAGAAATGGAGAGAAAAGGGGAGACTAGGTGCGGGGGGAGAAAGACACCTGCAGACCTACTTTACCACTTGTGAAGCGACTCCCTTGCAGGCGGGGAGCTGGGGGCTTGAACCGGGATCCTTGTACCACCTGCGCTTAACCTGCTGTGCTACTGTCCGACTCCCGGTTTTCCTTTTAATTAACCTGATTGCAGACTCTTGGAGGTGAAAGCCTTTTATTGGGATGTCAGAAAAGTCATGATGGGCTATGGCTTATGGTGGTGCTGGGGAATTCCATTTTTTCTGTGCAGTAATTCATCATGATTTTTCTGACAATCCAATATTTCTGTATCCTCCTCTGAAGCCTTCTGCCTGTTACTTAATTCCCTGGGGTCTTGTTAGATACACCTTTTTAAAATTTAATTTAGCTTTATTTTATTTTGCCTTCAGGGTTATCGCTGGGACTCTGCTTGCACTACGAATCACTTCTTCTGGAGGCCATTTTTTTTTTTCTTTCTTTCTTTTTGTTGTTGTTGCCCTTATTGTTTTTATTGCTGCTACTGTTAATGGGTAGGACAGAGAGGAATTGAGGTGTGGGGGAGAGAAAGATAGACACCTGTAGACCTGCTTCACCGCTTGTGAAACGACCCCCCTGCAGATGGGGAGCCTTACGCTGGTCCTTGTGTTTTGTGCCATGTGCATTTAACCTGCTGTGCCACTGCCTAGTCCCCAGACACACCCTTTTAAAGGAAAGAAATCAAGGAAGGTGGGTTTAAATTTTTTTAAAATTTATTTATTCCCTTTTGTTGCCCTTGTTTTATTGTTGTAGTTATTATTGTTGTTGTCGTTGTTGGATAGGACAGAGAGAAATGGAGAGAGGAGGGGAAGACAGAGAGGAGGAGAGAAAGATAGACACCTGCAGACCTGCTTCACCGCCTGTGAAGCGACTCCCCTGAAGGTGGGGAGCCGGGGGTTCGAACCGGGATCCTTATGCTGATCCTTGTGCTTTGTGCCACCTGTGCTTAACCCGCTGTGCTACAGCCCTTCTCCCGGTGGGTTTAAATTCTAACTCTGCTGTGCCTTTAAACTATTTAAATATTTTATTTAAATATTTTAATTTTTTTTAAAATTTTTTTTAAAAAAATTTTTAACCAGAGCACTGCTTAGCTCTGGTTTATTGTGGTGTTGGGGTCTGAAGCTGGGACTTTTGATGCCTGAGGTCTGAATGTTTTTTTTTTCCTCCAGGGTTATTGCTGGGCTCGGTGTCTGCACCATGAATCCACCGCTCCTGGAGGCCATTTCCCCCCGTTTTTTTGTTGCCCTAGTTGTTGCAGCCTCGTTGTGGTTATTATTGCCATTGTTGACGTTGCTTTGTTGTTGGATAGGACAGAGAGAAATGGAGAGAGGAGGGGAAGACAGAGAGAGAGGGGAGAGAAAGATAGACACCTGCAGACCTGCTTCACCGCCCGTGAAGCGACTCCCCTGCAGGTGGGGAGCCGGGGGCTCGAACCGGGATCCTTACTCCGGTCCCTGCGCTTTGCACCACGTGCGCTTAACCCACTGCGCCACCGCCCGACTCCCATTTTTTAAAAAATTTTTTATGTTTATTTACTTATTCCCTTTTATTGCCCTTTTTTTTTTCCCTTCCTGTCCAGGAAATCGATTCTATATTTCAGGACCCGAAGGGCACAGTCAGGATGGGGTGGGTGACATAAACAGGGGTCCCCCCCTGGGGTAGAGGAGGAGGAAGGGAGGAAGGCAGGAAGGAAGAAGTGTGTTTGTGTGCAGTCTGACCACGTGTATAAAGAACCTTGAGTGTTTCTGATTTTTCCCAAGGACCCAAAAAGAGACCGAGAAAGGTTACGAGAAGAGGTTCCGTATATACAAAACTTGGAGATATTGCTTGGCGCCTTGGGAGGGGGGGCAGATTAGGGGGTGAGGTGGGGTGGGATGGGGGTGGGGGGATAGCGCGCTGCGTGCAGAGGGAGGAGGGGGCCACGGAGACGCAGGTGGGTTTGGGAGGGGGTGTCTTCCGGCCTGTCTGGTGCCCCCTCCTGGGGCGCCCTGCCTCTGGGCTGTGTTTGTTGGGGGGTCCTGGTTGGGGGGGTTGAGGGGGGCTTCAGTGCGGCTGGGGGGTTCCCCAGGAGTTCTGCCGAGGTGCGGTGGGGCGGGGAGGGGAGCGTGGTTCCCCATCTGGTGATGTGGGGGGTTGGGGAGGGGAGGGGAGGGCGGCACGGCCCGGGGGGCTGGGGGGTCCCGGGGTGCGGGCCGTCACAGGCTTTGACAGCACTGCAGCTTGGTGGGCTTCTGTCCGTCGCTGGTGGGAGGCACGCTGATGTCCACCACGTTGTTGCCGGGGGACTCGTCGTGGGCGGCCCTGTCCGCGATCTGCTTCTGGGACACGATACGGTAGATTTCTTGAGAATGTTCTTGAAGGCTTCCTCCACGTTGCTGGAATCCAGGGCGGAGGTCTCAATGAAAGACAGGCTGGTATTTTCCGCGAAGGCGCGGGCCTCGTCGGTGGGCACGGCGCGCAGGTGGCGCAGGTCGCTCTTGTTGCCCACGAGCCTGATGACGATGTTGCCGTCGGCGTGGTGGCGCAGCTCCTTGAGCCAGCGCTCCACGTTCTCGTAGGTCAGGTGCTTGGCGATGTCGTAGACCAGCAGCGCGCCCACCGCCCCGCGGTAGTACGCCGAGGTGACGGCCCGGTAGCGCTCCTGGCGGGCTGTGTCCCATATCTGCGCCTGGATGGTCTTGCCGTCCACCTGGATGCTGCGGGTGGCGAACTCCACGCCGATGGTGCTCTTGCTTTCTAAGTTGAACCCGTTGCGGGTGAAGCGGGACAGGAGGTTGCTCTTGCCCACGCCTGAGTTCCCGATCAGCACCACTTTGAATAGGTAGTGGTACTCATCGTCCCCGTTCCCCATTGTCCTGGCGCTTCCTGCCCTTTTTTTTTTATTGCTGTAGTTATTATTGTTATTGATGTTGTCGTTGTTGGATAGGACAGAGAGAAATGGAGAGAGGAGGGGAAGACAGAGCGGGAGAGAAAGAGAGACACCTGCAGACCTGCTTCACCGCTTGTGAAATGACTCCCCTGCAGGTGGGGAGCCGGGGGCTCGAACCAGTATCTTTAGGCCTGTCCTTGAGCTTTGCGCCACCTGTGCTAAACCCGCCGTGCTGCAGCCCGACTCCCTGAAAGTCTTTTTGCATAACCATTATGCTGGCTCCCCAGCCTTAAGATTATCCATCCACCCATTATTTTTTTCTGTCACAGCAGTTCTCTGGGCTTTAGTTCTTTGCTTTTTAACTGGGTGAGAACTGCTATACTCACTAAATGTTAACAAGTCCACCGTTACTACTTATGAAGTTGTGATTTGTTCCATGTGAGTACATGAAAACTTGGCATTCTCTGTCCAGTGTACTTGATATAAGCAGTGATATCTTGCACAGGTCTCCTTGTTTCTTTTATACAGCCTCATTCCACTCTGTGGAAAATAAACATTTAGTTGTCATTTCTCTAGTCTACCTGATCTTTCTTTTGAATAGTATGCCCTCTGAAAGAGTACCTTTGAGTGTTTTGTTATCCTCTAAAAACATATTTTTAAAAATTTAAGAGGTGTTTTTTTTAACTGGATTTTATTTCTGTAAATAGTTGAATCTAGGTGCAATAACACAGGATCATCCTTTTGGGTCAGTATACAAGGAATCCATAACTATGATTGCTTGACCATTTGAATTTAGATGTAACTTACTGGTAGGGAGCAAGAGCTTTGCATGTATGGGGTCTTGCAAGCATCCTTCCCCCCTTTTTTATTCACAGAAAATTGTGATTTTTTTAAAGGTTTGTGATATTTATTTTAACATACAGATTTTTAAAATATATAACTTCCTGAGTCAGGTGATGGCACAGCTGGTTACATGCACACATTACAGATTCAAGCCCTTGGTCCACACCTGCTGGGGTAAAATTTCATGAGTTGTGAAACATGACTGCAGGTCTGTCTCTGTCTTTTGCCCTCTCTGTCTCCTAAATTTCTGTCTCTATCCAATAATAAATAAATATATAAAACACCTAACTTCCCATTTCCCATCAGAGATGGGAAAAGTAATTTTTGTAAGAAGTAATAGGAAGTCACTTGATAATTATGTCTCAACTGCCCTAAAGTTGTCTTTGTAATAGTGAAACAGTAAACTGGCATGATTGGTCATGTTGACAGATGTGGAGTGAGTTCTCACTGGGAACTTACATTGTGACTTCCTGCCCAGCTTCTTCTGCCTCATATAGTGTGTAGGATCATGATCGGATTGCTAGCTTCTCTTAATTGATTTCATTTTCTTTTTAAAGATTATTGACTTAGTCTACAGTAAAAAGAGAAGGAGCCAGCAGCACCACTCTGGCATATGTAGCGCCAAGGATCAAACTCTGATGCATGCAGATCCTTCTACCTACCACATAGCTATTCCCCAGCCATTTATTCTCTTTAAAATTGGGATTAAAAAAAAATCCTGCTTTGACTTTACCAGAGTGCTGTTGCCAAAATTTGAAAGTAGTTAATAAAGCTACAGGTATATAAGTTACAGGGTATGACCGTGTTTGAGATTCATTTCTGATGAGTAAAGCTAATTAATGTGTTGCAAAAAAATTAAAAAATAAAAAAAAATAAAGGGGGGGCGGGCTTAACACCAAGGGTTAAGCGCACATGGTGCTAAGTGCAAATATGGGCTCAAAGATGCCAGTTCAAGCTCCTGGCTTCCTCCCACCTGCAGGGGGGTCACTTCAGAAGCATTGAAGCAGGTCTGCAGGTGTTTTATCTTTTTCTCCCCCTCTCTATCTTCCCCTCCTCTCTGAATTTCTCTTTGTCTTGTCCAACAACAACAATAAACAAGGGCAACAAAAGGGAAAAAGTAGCCTCCAGGAGCAGTGGATTCATAGTGCAGGCACCAAGTCCTAGTAGTAACCCTGGAGGCAAAAAAAAAAAATCAAAGAAAAAATGTTTTATGAGTGAATTTGAATATTTTATTACATGGAGGTGTTGGGTCAGCTGATAAAAGTAATTTCCAGGGAGTCAGGCATAGCTCAGTGGGTTAAGCGCACGTGGCGCCAAGAGCAAGGACCGGCGGAAGGATCCCGGTTCGAGCCCCCAGCTCCCCACCTGCAGGGGAGTCGCTTCACAGGTGGTGAAGCAGGTCTGTGGGTGTCTGTCTTTCTCTCCCCCTCTCTGCCTTCCCCTCCTCTCTCCGTTTCTCTCTGTCCTATCCAACAGTGATGACATCAATAACTACAACAATAAAACAACAAGGGCAACAAAAGATAATAAATAAATACTAAAGAAATATTTAAAAAAAAGTAATTTCCAGTCACTGAGTATAATAGCATATAACATAACGACATTATTGCTGGAGTTCATAGATAAATGCTGTTTTCCCTGCTTAGTGAAATTCAGTCAGTCTTTAGCTATCTTCTGTATGATGATTCAGTATTCTAGCTGGCTCCGGTGTAAAAACTTGGGGAGATGAGTCATAAAGCTATGCCTTCCTGTGCATTGGCTTTCCTCCCTGGGAACTTAGGCAAACACATAGGATAAAGACAAGTGGCACAACACAGATAATGGAGTGGAGTGAGGTTTTGCTGTCTCTTCCTCTCTCAAAATAAGAAATAAATTAAAAGAAAAAAAAAAAAAAGACCTGGGCTGAGGAAACAGTGTGCATCAGACTTTCATGCCAGAAGCATGTTCAGAAGTCTCAGGTTGAATTCCTAGCACCACTACTAGCCAGAGCTGAGCTCTGATCTCTTTGTCTCTCTCATTAAAATAAACAAGTTTAAAAATAATGAAATAAACTGGGTCAACGAAGTGAATGCATGCAAGCTTTGGTTACAAACACTGGCACTGCACAAAAAACCCAAGAAGCTTTTTTTTTTTTTTTTTTTTGGGGGGGAGAGTATTTTTGGAGGTGAGTAATTGCCTCTGATATAATTGGGAATGAAGTTAAAAATAAGTCTGAGAGGAAGCTCATGTATATACTCCCTAAGATTCTGGAGGCAATTGTAGAAGTTTCTGGCTTATATTTCACTTGTTTTTATAACTTTGGAGGTTTTATAAGATTAATGCTTTCTAAATAAAAGTGCATAGAATGCTTCGGCTGTATTCCCCATTTTATTGATCGGCATAGCATGTTGGTTTTCTGTCTTGCGAACACAAACAGCATGCATTTGAAGACTTTGCATTTGGTTTCTATGGGGTTTAGTTTATTTTGTAAGTTAAAAGAAATCTGACATCAGTCTTGATCACTGTTAAGATTTGACTGGGAATTTGAAAAGGTGATTTCATTAGTTAAGAATTTAAAAGCTGGGAGCCGGGCAGTAGCGCAGCGGGTTAAGCTCACGTGGTGCAGAGTGCAAGGACTGGTGTAAGGATTCCGGTTTGAGCCCCCAACTCCCCACCTTAGGGGTGTAACTTCACAGGTGGTGAAGCAGGTCTGCAGGTAGGTCTATCTTTCCCCCTCTCTGTCTTCACCTCCTCTCTCCATTTCTCTCTGTCCTGTACAACAACAACGACAGCAATAACAACAACAATGACGATAAACAAAGGCAATAAAAGGGGAAAATTTAAAATACATATTTAAAAGCTTCAGTTGACTACTGGCTACAGATTGAGTAACAGTGTCACCCTCTTCCAGTCACAGGAGAAACTCTGTTCTCTCACCTTTAATGAGCCCTTGTTATCCCTGTTTTCTCAAGAGCCCCCTTTTTTTGGGGGGGGCAGGTGGGACAACTGGGGAAAGTTGAAGGATGTTTTGTTTTTCTGTATAATACGTATTTTAAAAACCTCTCAGGCCTGGGTGGTGGCAGTTCAAGCCCTTCCGCCTGCAGGGGGAAGCTTCACAAGGCATGAGGGCACTCTACTTACTAGGCCACCTCTTGGGCCTCATTTTAAATTCAGGTTAACAAAGCATCTTAATTTAATTTAATTTTATCTTATCTTATTTTACTTATTTACCAGAGCACTGCTCAGGTTCTGGTTTGTGACAGTGTGGGGGATTGAATTTGGGACTTTGGAGCCTCAGGCGTGAGAGACTCTTTGCATCACCATTAGGCTATCTACCCCCTGCTCTAACAAAACATCTTTAAATCTTTTTTATTGGGGGGTAGTTAGTGGTTTACAGTGCAGTCACTGACACATGGATACCCTTTATCATCTTCCTGTGATCTCTCTCTGCAGAACACTCTACCCACAACCCAGGTCCATTTACATCCTCGTGCCAGGACCCCAAGGTTCTGTTCAGCTTTTCTTGAGAAATGTACACGGTGCACCGTGCCCAGTCCAAGTTTTGCTTTGTGTTCTTTTCCCCATCTGTGTTTCTCAATTTCCACTTTAAATGAGATCATTTGTTTTTTGTCTCCCCCCTTTTATTTTTGGCTTATCGCACTTAAAATGATATCTTCAAGTTCCACCTCATGTTTATGCCGTAATCAACCACCGGACTTCTTGGTTGCTTCTAGGTTTTGTCTATTACAGATTGTGCTGCTATGAACATAGGTGTACATAGATCTCTTCTCATAGGTGTTTTTTCATTTGCGTAAATCCCCAGGAGAAGAATTGCTGTGTCATTTCTAGTGTTTTGAGAAATCTCCAGACATTAACAAAACATAATGTTAATATAGTTTGTAATAGACATGCTGTTGTTTCAGTGTTAACATTTTCACCCAGGGACTGGGAAATAGCTCACCTAGAGAGCTACATACGGTACCACAGCAACAGCCGTGGTTCAAATCCTTGGACTCCACATGGGAGCACCTGCATGGGGTGCTTTCATGAGCAGTGGAGCAGTGCAGTGTTGTTTTTCTCTCTTTCTTTCTTTCTTTTTTTTTTAATTTCTTTATTGGGGAATTAATGTTTCACATTCAACAGTAAATACAATAGTTTCTACATGTATAACATTCCCCAGTTTCCCATATAACAGTACAACCCCCACTAGGTCCTCTGTCAGCCTTCTTAGACCTGTATTCTCCTGACCACCCACCCCAGAGTCTTTTACTTTGGTGCGATACACCAATTCCATTTCAGGTTCTACTTGTGTTTTGTTTTTTTTTTAATTTTTAAAATTTCTTTATTGGGGAATTAATGTTTTACATTCAACAGTAAATACAATAATTTGTACATGCATTACATTCCCCAGTTTCCCATATAACAATACAATCCCCACTAGATCCTCTGAATCCTTCTTGGACCTGTATTCTCCCCACCCACCCACCCCAGAGTCTTTTACTTTGGTGCGATATGCCACTTCCATTTCAGGTTCTACTTGTGTTTTCTTTTCTAATCTTGTTTTTCAACTTCTGCCTGAGAGTGAGATCATCCCATATTCATCCTTCTGTTTCTGACTTAATTCACTCAACATGATTTTTTCAAGGTCCATCCAAGATCGGCTGAAAACATTGAAGTCACCATTTTTTACAGTTGAGTAGTATTCCATTGTGTAGATATACCACAACTTGCTTAGCCACTCATCTGTCTTTTTTAATCTTATCTATTTTAAAGTCTATCGTGTCAGATATGAGAATAGCTGTTCCTGCCTTTTTTTGTGGGCCATTGGCCTGTATGATAGTTTTCCATCCTTTAACTTTAAATCTGTGTTTGTCTTGGTGAGTTAGGTGGGTTTCCTATAGACAGCATATTGTTGGGTTGAATTTTCTGATCCATCTTCCTACTCTGTGTCTTTTAATAGGTGAATTCAGGCCACTGACATTTAGTGATATCAAAGATTGAAGACATTTTAACACCATTCTTGTAGAGTTTTATTTATTTATTTATTTTTTAATTTTTTAATATTTATTTATTCCGTTTTTGTTGTCCTTGTTTTATTGTTGTAGTTATTATTGTTATTGTCGTTGTTGGATAGGACAGAGAGAAATGGAGAGAGGAGGGGAAGACAGAGGGGGAGAGAAAGATAGACACCTGCTTCACACTGCTTGTGAAGCGACTCTCCTGCAGGTGGGGAGCCAGGGCTAGAACCAGGATCCTTATTCCGGTCCTTGTGCTTTGTGCCACCTGCGCTACAACCCGACTCCCTCTTATAGAGTTTTAGAGTGATCTGTTATATGTCCTATTTATGGTGGTCTGATTGTTTATAGGAGACCTTTCAGAACTTCTTTCAGGGCAGGCTTGGTGATAGTTGATTCCTTCAACTGTTGCTTGTCTGAGAAGGTTTTGATGCCTCCATCTAGTCTGAATGACAGTCTAGCAGGATATAGTATTCTTGGTTGAAAGCCTTTCTCATTGAACACTCGATAGATATCTTGCCATTCTCTTCTGGCCTGTAGTGTTTGTATGGAGAAGTCTGCTGCTAATCTTACAGGTTTTCCTCTGTAGGTGACTCTTTGTTTTTCTCTTGCAACCTTCAGGATCCTTTCTTTATCCTTATTCCTTTCTATTCTAAATATGATGTGCCTTGGTGTCTTTAAGTCTGGGTTAATGCTGTTTGGGACCCTCTCGGCTTCTTGAATCTTAGTCTTTTTTTTTTTTTAATTTACATTTATTTATTCCCTTTTGTTGTCCTTGTGGTTTTATTGTTGTAGTTATTATTGATGTCATTGTTGTTGGATAGGACAGAGAGGAATGGAGAAAGGAGGGGAAGACAGAGGGAGAGTGAAAGATAGACACCTGCAGACCTCCTTCACCACCTATGAAGTGACTCCCCCTGCAGGTGGGGAGCCGGGAGTTTGAACTGGGATCCTTACACTGGTCCTTGTGCTTTGCACCACCTGTGCTTAACCTGCTGTGCTACCGCCTGACTCTCATGTCTTTGATGTAGTCTAGACTAGAGAAGTTTTTGGCTATTATGGCCTGAAGAATGCTTTCTTCCTCTCCTTCTCTTTCTTCCTCTTGTAAGGCAATAATGTGTATATTGTTTCTTTTGAAGTCATCCCATAGGACTCTGTTGTTGTTTTCAGCATCTCTTAATCTCTTTGAGATCTCTTACTTCTTTTTAGTTGTCTCTAATTCATCCTCAATCTTGCTAATTCTGTCTTCAGCCTCATTGATTCTATTCTCTCTGCCCTCTACTGTTTTCTGGAGTTCATGTATTTTGTTTCCCTGTTCTGATACTGTTTTAGCTTGTTCAGCTAGTTGTGTTCTTCGCTCAGTGATTTCAGCTTTCAGCTCTCTAATAACCTTGAGATAATTAGTGTTTTCTTCTAGAGTCTCATTTGTTGTTCTTATATTTCTGATTACAATTCTTTCAAGCTCTTTACTCACTCCTGTGATTATTTCCTTTGCTAGTGTTTGGATGTTGAGTTTGTTATTTTGTGCTTCACCCTTTGGGGGCTTTTAGCTGGACTTTTGTCCTGGTTTGTTTCTCCAATATTTCTTTTTGTTGGTTTAACCATTTTACATATTCTGTTATGAGTTCACTCTCAGTATTTTTCAAATTACTGATCACTGTTTCCTGGATTGACTTGTGTCTAAATAAGGTAATTAAAGGGTTCACAGTGGTGAAAGTTAACAGTTGTTTCAATAGTATTTTAATCCCTGAGTTGGAGCTCAGTGGTTTAAAAGCCTCTTTTGTGCTTTTTCTTCTCTGTAGGATATGGGAGCCTGAGGGCTTTTAAACTATAATTAGGCTTCTTAGCTTAATCACTGACTTCTGTTTTTCTTTTTAAGTTAACATTTATTAAACAGTTCAGGGTTGGTGGGGGAAATAGCATAATGGTTATGCAAACCAACTCTCATGCCTGAGGCTCCCAGGTTTAACCCCCAACACCACCATAAACCAGTGCTGAGCAGTATTCTAATAAAAAAAAAGAAGAGAAATAAGTAACAGTTCAGAATACAAAAAAGTGGAACATTCCTTACTTCTCTGTCTCTTAGCTACTTAGCCCCTTTCCAGAGGCAAAAGGAGTGAAAGGGATCATAGCACTGAAGCTCCCTTTACCTCAGTGGGGCTGAGTTCAAATCTGGGTTGAGCACATGGCAAAGCAGCACACTATTCAAGTGAGCTATTTTGCTAACTTGATTTTAAATATAAAAATCATTAGATTCTGGACCATTTACAAACAGCTGTAGATGTTGGAGTAAATTAATGTGTTGGAGTTTTGGCATCAGCTGTAACTTTGAACAGTCTCTTATTTCCATGTGCATATAAATGTTTATCTGTGTTTTCAAATTAACACACCAGTTTGTTAAATATTTAATTGGTTCACAAAGTAAAATGTAGTATAGAAAACAATAAAAAGGGGGCTGGGCGGTAACACAGCAGGTTAAGTGGACATGGCACAAAGCACAAGGACCGGTATAAGGATCTCAGCTGGAGCCCCCAGCTCCCCACCTGCAGGGGGGTCACTTTGTAAGCAGTGAAGCAGGTCTGCAGGTGTCTTTTCTTTCCTCTCTGTCTTCCCCATCTCTTCTCTATTTCTCTCTGTCCTATCTAACAACAACACCTGTAACAATAACAACCACAACAATGGCAACAAAATGGGGAAAATAGCCTCCAGGAACAGTGGATTTGTAGTGCAGGCACTGAGCCCCAGTGATAACCCAGCAGGCAAAGAAAAAAAAAGAAAACAGTAAAAAAAAAAAAAAGTTATCTGGGAGATACCATATGGTTATGTATTAAGACTTTCATGTTCATGGTCCAGGAGGTGGCACAGTAATAAAGCTTTGGACTCTCAAGCATGAGGTCCCAAGTTCGATCCCTGGCATCATGTGTGCCAGAGTGATGTCTGGTTCTCTCTCTCCTCCTATCTTTTTCATAAATAAATAAAATCTTTCAAAAAAAAAAAAAGTCTTTCATGTTGAAGGCACCAAAGATCCCAGGTTCAGTCCCCTGCATCACCATAAGCCAGAACTGACACACACAAAAAAGTCATCTGATCATCTTTACTACCACCACCACCATTATTTTATTTGTGCACCAGGCATTGAGTCCAGGACCACATGCATGCGAAATATGTTCTTTACTACAGAGCTATATCCCTGGCCTTACGGTTATTTTAATGGAGAGTAATTTTTCCCTGGGCTTAAATTATGGGCATTTATCCTTAAGTTCTAAATGCCATCTCCCCACTCTACCCTCTCTTTCTAATCACAAGGCTTTCACATTGAGTTTACTAGATTTTGAAATAATTTCTTTTGAGGGATAATGGGTTTCTTAGCAATACTGTTCTTTTTATTATTATCTTTATTTATATTGGAGACAGCCAGAAATCCAGAGGGAAAGGGGTGATATCAAGGGAGAGAGACAGAGACAAGCACTGCTCCATCACTCTAAAGAGCTTTCCCCTACAGGTGGGGACCGGGGACTTGTACCCAGTTTTTTGCATATTGTAACGTGTGCTTAACCAGGTATGTCACCACCTGGCTCCAGAAATAAGCTTTATTGAAGAAGAGAGAAAAACAGATGAGCAAGAGTAAGGCAGTTTAAATATGGGTACGTATTTTTATAATTCATTGTTGTGAAAGTAGAAAGTTTCTTCCCTCCCCTAAGTCCTCATTGATGTGGGAGGCATCTTTCCACATTACTGTGACCTGGAGGTGGCGAGGTGGCACAGTGGATAGAGCACTGTACTTTCAAGCATGAGGTTTTGAATTTGTTCCCTGACACTGAAAATACCAAATGACACTTTGATTTTTCTTATCCTGCCCCCATTAATAAATCAATATATTTTTTTAAAGTTTATTTTTCTGTCAAATTGGTAGAGCATAGGACTTGCATGTGTGAGGCCCCAATTTTAGTCTCTGGTTGCACATGCCTGTGGCTGAGCTGTGTTCTGGCCTCTCTCTCAAAAAGAAATTGTCAGTTACCCCCCACCCCCGTCCTAGGTGTGAATACTTTATGAACATGTAGTTGTATAGCGTAACTCTCAAAAATATTGTAGTGAAACTATACTATTTATTTTTTCTATTATTATTATTATTTTGCCTCCAGGGTTATAGCTGGGGCTCAGTCCACTGCTCTTGGAGGCCATTTTTCCCATTTTGTTGTCCTTGTTGTTGTTGTTATTGTTGCCATTACTGTTGTTGTTGGGTAGGACAGAAGAGAAATCGATAGATGGGAAGAGAGGGGGAGAGAAAGATAAACACCTGCAGACCTGCTTCACTGCCTGTGAAATGACCCCCCCCGTAGGTGGGGAGCAAGGGGCTTGAACTGGGATCCTTGTGCAGGCCCTTGGGCTTTGTGCCATGTGTACTTAACCAGCTGCACTACCACCCAGCCCCCTAATAGCTATTATTAAAAAAAAGTTTTTATTATCTTTATTTATTGGATAGAGACAGCCAGAAATCGATAGGGAAGGGGGGACAGAGAGGAAGAGAGACACCTACAGCACTGCTTCATTGCTCGTGAAGTTTTCCCCTGCAGGTGGGGACCGGGGACTCGAACCTGGGTCCTTGTGCACTGTAACATGTGTGCTCAACCAGGTGCGCCACCACCCAGCCCCTAATAGTTATTTTTTAAGACTTACATATTTTATGACAGTACCAGAGCTTCCTTCTGTTTTATGTACTGTCAGGGTTTAAGTCAGGACATGATGTTTAAGAGTCTGGTGCTTTGGGCTAGGGAAACAAGATGATTATGCAGACTGATTTCAAGCCTGAGGCTAAGAGCTTCTAGTACCACAAACCAGCACCACTATAAACCACAGTTGAACAGTGCTCTGGTTAAAAACAGTCCAGTGCTTTATCCACTGCACCACCTCCTGGGCCACCACTTTGTCTAAAGTTTAAAGTATATAGTGACTTTGGTGCTTAAACTCACCTAGCCTGAGCTGGAGTGTTGAAGGTTCTAATGAGGGGATAGGCGGTGGCACACCTGGTTAAGCACTCACATTACAGTGCACAAGGACCCAGATTCAAGCCCCTGGTCCCTAAGTGCAGGGAGGGAAGTTATAGGCAGGTTTCTCTCTCCCTCTCTGTGTCCCTCTTCCCTCTCAATTTATCTCTGTATCCAGTAAATAAATAAGTAAAATATTAAAAAAAAAAAGGTTCTAATAACTGATTGGTTAACAGCTCTGGAAAATTCCTCAACCTATGTAGGAACAGGTTGATTCAACAGTTTTTCTGAACTCTACCAGGAAAGTTTATTAATTGTAGAGGAAGGAGGGACTAACATAGATCTGAGGAATTATATTGGTCTCCTAACACAGAGTACATCATTTCACTGCTTTTCTGTGCTAAGAGTTGTTTAGAAATGGGTGACCTTCATTGTCGGTGCCAGCCGACGAGTCGAACCGAAACCTGGAGAGGGCATGAGGATAAAGAAAAGACAGACATACAAAAGATGGGATCGGGAGGGGCCAACAGTCCAATGATTGAGAGCACCAGTTTATTTTCTCACAGTCCTTTTATAACACACACAGCAAGAAGCTTAATCATGCCGGCTCTGCACAAGGTTTCTCAAAACATAATCCAGGTGCATAAGCAAAGTACAGTTTCTCAAAACATAAGCAAGATACACTTGGGACAGTAGTTCATGTAGACAATTTAATTTTTTCAGGGAGTCTGCAAAATGTTCATCTTACTTTCAGTTCCTTTTGATGTATATCTTCAATTCTTTTTGATCCAATTAGGAGAAAAATGTGAGGAGCTTTGCAGAAAGGCTGCTTTGCAGGCCTTTTGCTCACAAGCCCAGGGGCATTGCCTTACAAGGGACCTGCAGCTCCCGACACTTCATGACACATTAAAATATCACCTGTGGAAACTAAAAAAATACCTCAAGTCAGATTGCCATCATAAATACTAATTATAATGGGAACAAACTATTCTGTTTAATTTTGTTTAATTCTGTTTAACAGACTGTTTAATTTTTCTTTTTTAAAAAAAATATTTATTCCCTTTTGTTGACCTTGTTTTTTTATTATTGCTGTTATTGATGATGTTGTTGATAGGACAGAGAGAAATGGAGAGAGGAGGGGTTTCGGGGTGTCTCTCTCCTTCTCTGGCGGGGTGGCCTCCAGGGGAAAGGTAACGGGCTGGTTCTTTCTCGCTCACGACAGGGGTGACACGAAGTAAAAGACACCAGGGGACTCTTAGCGTGCCTAGAATCTGAGTCCTAGAATCCCAGAATCCTAGAGTCCGTTTATTATCAAAGTGGACATGAGTTAAATAGAAAAGCAATGAAGTTAATTATTGTTGAAATATGACAGAAATTACAGGTTTCTTAACAGTCAGCATGCCCCTAAGGTAGGGGGTTGGTATGACAGGAATTGATGAGATACAAGACAGTTATTCTCCATGACACAAGCAACTTAATTATCTAAAGGTATTTGAGAGAGGCACAGGGGTTAAACCCGTAGGGTGAGACAGAGAGAAGATGGATATCAAAAGGCCATATAGTTTGGAATTTCTCTTGTCTGGGGTCTGAGGTGTGTGATGAAGTGTGTGATAAGGTGTGTTCTTCTGTGATCAGAAGGTGACTTTGAATAAGTGAATCTGCGGCCATGTGGCCTGTGGTTGATGGAGGGAAGTACTGGGGTATCTGTGGGCCTGAGAGTCAAGAAGGGAAGAACCAAGTCTGAGTTTCCCCCCTTATGCTCACCTCGGTTGAGAGAGACTTATCAAGAGGTTATCTTCTCAGACCTCCATCCAAAGATAGGGGTGGTTCTCCCTAAGCTCTATCAGGCTTACACATGTTACCAACAGAGGGGAAAATGGGGAGAGAGACACTTGTGAAGCAACTCCCCTACAGGTGGGAAGCCAGGGGTTGGAACTGGGATTCTTGCTCCTGTCCTTGTGCTTTGCGCCACTACACTTAACCCTCTGCGCTACCGCCCAACTCCCTTTTAATTTTTCTTTTGAGAGAGACAGAGAATGAAAGAGATCACAGCACCAAAACATCCTTTGATGTGAGGAGGGCCAGGCTTGAAACTGAGTTGCACAGATAGCAAAGCAGCACAGTATTCAAGTGAGCTATTTTGCCAGCCCAAAAGTATTATTTGTAAATGCAACTTGGAAAAATTAAATATGCAGAAATGAATAATACAAGAAATTGTCAGTGCCTGTCAGCAACCTCAACAATTATCTTCCAGTAAGCACCTTATGGCCATTTTTTTTTTAAGGGGGTGGTTACTGCTGGGACTTGGTGCTGCCATGAATCTACTACTCCTGGGGGCCTTTCCCCCATTTTATTGGATAGGACAGAATTTGAGAGGGGAGGGGGAGATAGAGAGCAGGAGTGAAAGACAGACATCTGCAGACCTGCTTCACCGCTTGTGGAGCTACCCCACTGCAGGTAGGGAACCGGAGACTCAAACCAGGATCCTTGTGCAGTCCTTGTGCTTAACCCGGTGTGCCACCACCTGGCCCCCAAAGGTTTTTTGTTTGTTTGTTTGCTTGTTTATGAGAGGGGTGTACCTCTGGTTTTTGGTGAGGCTGGGGTTTGAACCTGAAGCTCTGCTGCCTCAGGCATGAAGGCCTTTGTGCAGAGTCACTGCACTAGGTAAGCAGTCTTCATGGCCATGTTTAAAATTTCATCTGCCTGGTTTACTTCCTTCTGTGGATTATTTTGAATATTTGTTATACTGTTTTGAATATACTGTTCCTTCTTTCTTTCTTTCTTTCTTTCTTTCTTTCTTTCTTCCTTCCTTCCTTCCTTCCTTCCTTCCTTCCTTCCTTCCTTCCTTCCTTCCTTCCTTCCTTCCTTCCTTCCTTCCTTCCTTCCTTCCTTCCTTCCTTCCTTCTTTCTTTCTTTCTTTCTTTCTTTCTTTCTTTCTTTCTTTCTTTCTTTCTTTCTCTTTTTCCTCCAGGGCTTGGTGCCTGCACTACGAATCCACTGCTCCCATTTTGTTGCCCTTGTTACCCTTGTTGTTGTTGTCATTGTTGTTGCTGGATAGGACAGATAGAAATCGAGAGGGAGAGAGAAAGATTGACACCTGCAGACCTGCTTCACCACCTGTGAAGAGACCCCTCCTACAGGTGGGGAGCTGGGGGCTCAAACCAGGATCCTTATGTTGGTCCTTGACCGTGTGCTTAACCCACTCCCTGCACTAGCGCTGGACCCCCAACTGTTCCTATTCTCATAACTTACACCTAAAGCTAGTTGTCTTCAAGTTCAAGCCCATGACTTTGGTATTACTTAGTCTTTTCCTCACATTAGGTATATATTGAAAAGGTGAACAACTCTTTTGAAACATGAAAGGCAAAAGCATTGTTTTAAATTACTTTCTTTTTTTTTTAAGATTTATTTATTTATTCCCTTTTTGTTGCCCTTGTTTTTTATTGTTGTAGTTATTATTGTTATTGGATAGGACAGAGAGAAATGAAGAAAGGAGGGAAGACGGGGGGAGAGAAAGATACCTGCAACCTGCTTCACCACCTGTGAAGCGACTCCCCTGCAGCTGGGGAGCTGGGGGCTCGAACTGGGATCCTTCCACTGGTCCTTATACTTTGCGCCACGTACGCTTAACCAGCTGCTCTACCGCCTGGCTCCCTTTAAATTACTTTCTATCAAAGATATGTTTGAGTCTGATATTGTAGAATTTTTATTCCAGTAACACAGTTCTTTCCCAGAATAACTTCTGATTGCCTCTGCAGACTAGAGATTTAAATGTGGAGTGGGATTGAGTTTTTGCTCTAGTACATTTAAGACTTAACTCTAAAGTTCCAACCAAAGGAAATTTTTTAAAAATTTAAATTGTATTTATTTTGCCAGAAGGTCTAGTGCTGAGACTCTGCCTGCTTGACTCTACTGCTCCCTGTGACTGTCTCACCTTAACCCTCTCCTTGTCTGTCTTTCTGTGTATCTTTCTGTCCCCCAACTGCCTTTCTTCAAGGGGGGGGGGGAAGGAAGAGGGGATGGGAGGGATGGGAAGAGATTGACCAGCCTGCCATAGTGCTCCACTACTTGTGAAGCTGCCTTCCACTAGGTGGGGACTGGGAGCTTGAACCCAGTTCTTCACATGTGGTGCCTTGTGCACTCTCCCGAGTCACATCCCACCCCCAAAAGAGATTTTTTTCCCCCTCAGATCACTGAGCAGCTCTGGTTTATGGTGGTGCAGCTCTGGCTTTTGAACCTGGGAAAGTTTGCATAACCATTATACTATTTACCCCTGCCCAAGAACTTTTTTTTTTTTTAATTGCCACCAGGATTATTGCTGGGGCTCAGTGTTTGCATGATGAATATACTGCTCCCAGCAGCTGTTTTTTTTTTCTTTGTTGTTTTTGTCTTACTGCTTTTTGTTTTTGATAGAGATGGAGAAAGTGAGAGGGAATGGGGGGAGAGGGAGAGGGAGAGAGAAGCAGAGGAAGAGACCGGCAGCACTGTTTCACTGCTTATGAAGCTTCTTCCATGCAGGAGAGTATCTTGGGCTTGAACTCAGGTCCTTCTGCATGATAATGTATGTGTTTTACCAGGTGTACTGCCATCCAGTCCTCCAAAGAGGACACACACACACACATACAATATTTAAGAAATATAAACTATTTAATTGAAAACAGAAAAGTAGTTAAAACAGTTCAAGGGGGTCGGGCACTAGTGCAGTGGGTTTAGTGAACATGGCATGAAGCACAAGGACTGATGTAAGGATCCCGGTTCGAGCCCTCCGCTCCCCACCTGCAGGGGCATTGCTTCACAGGCAGTGAAGCAAGTCTGCAGGTGTCTGTCTTTCTCTCTCCCCCTCTGTCTTCCCCTCCTTTCTCCATTTCTCTCTGTCCTATCCAAGCACAATGACAACAATAACAGCAATAATAATAACCACAACAATGTTAAGCAACAAGGGCAACAAAAGGGAAAAAAACTGGCCTCTGGGAGCAGTGGATTCGTGGTGTAGGCACAGAGTCCCAGAAATAACCCTGGAGGCAAAATAAAGTTAAAAAAAAGTTCAAGTTTATATGAAGATAGTTTCACAGAAGCATAGTGTTATTGAGAAATGCCCTATTAGTAAATACACCTCATTTTACTTGAGGCTAGAATTGCAGTGTACTTTAAGAACCTAGTTGGTTTACATGTTCCTGGCATATATAGATATAAAGAAAGTAAACTTCAAGAATCCAGTAAATATTTATTCACTGAATGCTGTACTTAGGCAGTGAGGGAGATGTTTGGAGACAGTGTGATGTAACTAAGGTTCTTGCCCTCAAGAAGCTGTTTTTTAGGGGGTGGGGAGTTGTGACAAAATATAATTTTGTTAATGATTTAAAGGCTTAACAATAGCCTTGTCTTACGGTTTTTAGTAACTAAAAATATGTATTTAATGGTTTATTTGATCTGTTACATGAGGCAGAGAGGAGAGAAGTGAGAACTCCTTCCCGGTATAAGCGGTTGCAGGAGATCAAGCCAGGACTCTCAGGCATGCAAGTCCATGCTCAACCAGTTGAGCTATTCCCCTAACCAATAAAAACTTACTATTTGGTGTATTGCACCAAAGTAAAAGACCCGGGGGGGGGTGGTTGTGGAGAGTACAGGTCCTGGAAAAGAATGACAAAGGACCTAGTGGGGGTTGTGGAAAACTGAGAAATGTTATGCATGTACAAACTTGTATTTTCTGTTGACTGTAAAACATTAATCCCCCAGTTAATAAATTAAAAATTACTTATTGCACACACAGCTAAACTTTTATTCTTTCAGTAAAAATAAAAACTTACTTTCACATAAACCTATAAAAGACATTCACATAAAGAAGTCAGCGTGAGTTTATCAAAAATTGAAACAGAGCCGGAAGTTCAAATAAATGAACGATAATACACAAATTACTGAATATTCTTCTGGAGTTACAGTGTAGGAAAAAAGCTAAAGTTTTGGCCAGGGAGGTAGAGTGGTGGCAAAACATAGGACTTAAGTGCAGAATGTCCTGAGTGTCCTGAATCAATATATTATTGATTCCTGGCACAGCATATGTCAGAGTAGTAAACTGGTTCTCTTCTCTCTGACTAATAACAGTATATTAATATGTATAATTTAGGGGCGGAGGGTAGATAGCATAATGGTTATGCAAACAGACTCATGCCTGAGGCACCAAAGTCCCAGGTTCAATCCCTTGTACCACCATAAGCCAGAGCTGAACAGTGCTCTGGTTAAAAAACAAAAATTAAAAAAATTAAAAAATATATGTATAATTTTATTTTATTTATTTATTTTTTTACCAGCACACTGCTCATCTCTGGCTTATAGTGGTTTTGGGGATTGAACCTGGGTCTTTGGAGCCCCAGGCATGAGTCTCTCTGCCTATCTGGTATGCTGTCTACCCCCACTCCAATATCTTTAATAAAGCAGTGCTAACTACTAATGAATTTCAGAATGCATAGGCTGAATTTACTTGTCCTGGTGTCAGTTATTGATCATGTTCTTTTGTCTTAGGTAGACTGTAGTTTGCATTTTATGTTGAGAAAAAGGCTCAAAGCAAAGTTTCGCTTAAATATATCTTATTACTAAATCTTCACAAATTTGTTATGAGACTAATTATTTCCATAATATTAAAAGACTTTTTCTCTAAATGTATTTGAAATTTATAAATCTTAAATCTTTTACAGCAATTTCTGTTTCATTTATTGTGAAAACTTAGTTTTAATCTTTTTTTTTTTTAAAGAATTTATTCATGAGATAGAACCAGACATCACTCTGGTACATGTGTTTCTGGGGATCGAACTCAGGACCTCATGGTTGAGAATCCAATGTTTTATCCACTGCGCCATCTCCCAGACCACTAGTTTTAATCATTTTGGGGCCAGGTGGTGGCGCACCTGGTTAAGCGCTCACATTACATTGCATGAGAACCCGGGTTCAAGCCCCTGACCCCCACCTGTAGGGAGGAAGTGAAGCAAGTATCTCTCTGTCTCTTTATGTCTCTCTCTCCCCTACCCTTCTCAGTCTCTCTCTGTCTCTATCCAATAATACATAAATAATAAAAATAAATGTTAAAAAATCATATATTTTGCAGGAGGTAGTTGTACAATGACAGACACAAGTCTTTATCACAACTCAGTGTGCTAGTGCTCTTTTAGTATATCTGTGTTCAGAAACTACAGGACTGAGGGAGTCGGGCTGTAGCGCAGCGGGTTAAGCGCAGGTGGCTCAAAGCACAAGGACCGGCATAAGGATCCCGGTTCGAACCCCGGCTCCCCACCTGCAGGGGAGTCCCTTCACAGGCGGTGAAGCAGGTCTGCAGGTGTCTTTCTCTCCCCCTGTCTTCCCCTCCTCTCTCCGTTTCTCTCTGTCCTATCCAACAATGACGACAACAATAATAACTACAACAATAAAACAACAAGGACAACAAAAGGGAATAAATAAATAAAATAAAATATAAAAAAAAAAAAGAAACTACAGGACTGAATAGCTATTAGGTGTTGTTGTAGTCTAATTTTGTTCTTAAAAGTCTTAGTAAGCTCTTGCTCCCTCTGTTCCTTTATTCCTCCTTGGAGTGCGTCTACGGTTTCCTAAATTATTCTTAAAAAAAATCTTAGTAGAGAGAGTCGGGTGGTAGCACAGTGGATTAAGCACAGGAGGTGCAAAGTACAAGGACTGACGTAAGGATCCCTGTTCGAGCCCCCAGCTCTCCACCTGCAGGGGAGTCCCTTCACAGGCGGTGAAGCAGGTCTGCACGTGTCTATCTTTCTCTCCCCCTCCCTGTCTCCCCTCCTCTCTCCATTTCTCTCTGTCCTAACCAACAATGATGACATCAGTAACAACAACTCCAACAATAAAACAACAAGGGCAACAAAAGGGAATAAATAAATGTTTTTTAAAAAATCTTGGGAGTCAGGTGGTAGCGCAGAGGGTTAAGTGCCGGTGGTGCAAAGCACAAGGACTGGAGTAAGGATCCTGGTTTGAGCCCCTGGCTTCCCACCTGCAGAGAAGTCACTTCACAAGCAATGAAGCAGGTCTGCAGGTATCTTTCTCTCCAACCTCTCTGCCTTCCCCTCATCTCTCCATCCCTCTGTTCTATCCAACAACGATGAAAACAATAATAACTACAACAATAAAACAACAAGGGTAACAAAAGGGAATAAATTAAAAAAAAAAATCTAAGTAGATGTGACCTGGGAGGTGTGCAGTGTGTAAAGTGCTGGACTTACATACGTACATTTGATCCTTAGCATCACGTAAGCCAGAATGATGTTTGGATCCTTGCTCTCTCCCATCTATTTGTGTGTTTTAATTTTTTAAGTCTTTATTTCATTAGCTAATTATGTTTTTAATCAGAGCACTGCTCAGCTGTGGTTTATAGTGGTGATAGCGACTGAACCTGGGATCTTGAAGCCGCAGGCATGGAAGTGTTTTGCATAACCATTATGTTATATTTGTTAGTGGAACTTGATTATGTCCATACCAGTACAGTCTGGGTACCTTTTTCTTTTTATGGGAAATTAGACAATTCAGAGTATAGTTGTTATGCAAAAAAGACTTACTCTATTCCCCACACCACCATAAGCCAGAATTGAGCAGTATTCTAATTTAAAAAAAATAGACAATTAAAAAACAGGTTTCTGAAAGAACTCCCTCCCCCTGCCAAAGATGAACTTTATACTACAGGAAAGGGTAAGATTTTATCTGCTTTTAGGTATATGTATATATTCTTCTGATATCTCATCTTATCACTTTTTTTTTTTTTTTAACTGTTACCAGGGTTATTACTGGGGCTTGGTGTCTGCAGGAAAAATCTACCAACCCAAGTGACCATTTTTCCTTTTTTGCTTTTTTTTCTTTTTTTAAGTTTCCCATTTTTTATTAGATAGGACAGGGAGAAAGACACCTCAAGTCCTTCACTGCTCATGAGGCATCACCTCTGCAGGTGGGGAGTCGGGGCTGTGTGAGCTCAGCTGGGTCTGTGTGGGTACTGTGTGAGCTCAGCTGGGTGTGCCACCACCTGGACCCTGGCTTATCACAATTTTAGAATTATATACAGAGTACTCTGGTGCTGTGGCACCTCTATTTTTTAAAAAATATTTATTCATGAGAAAGGAGAGAGAGAAAAGAATCAGACGTCACTCTGGTACATGTGCTGCCGGGGTTGAACTTGGGACCTTATGGTTGAGAATCTAGTGCTTTATCCACTGTGCCACCTCCTGGACCATGTGCTGTGGTATTTCTCCCTCTCTGTCTCTATCTGCAGTAAAATAAACAATGGAATAATTTTTAGGATATCATGGAATTATATAACCAATGCATGATAGATCTTGGAACATTTTTTTCACTTCCAAAAGCAGGCCAATACCAATTTGCAATCATACCCCCCCTTTTTTTTTTATAAGTAAATAAATAAATATATATTTTTAAAGGCCATCATTAAGTGAGCCAGCCTCTTGCCTTCAAGGGCTTTCTTTTTTTTTTTTTAAATTTATTTCTTTATTGGGGAATTAATGTTTTACATTCAGCAGTAAATGCAATAGTTTGTACATGCATAACGTTCCCCAGTTTCCCATTTAACAGTACAACCCCCTCTAGGTCATCCATCGTCCTTCGTGGCATGCCCCTTTTCTTCCACAAGTCCTGACACTCTTCCCCCACCTATCCCAGGTGCTGTTCACTTCTGGTTTGCAGTGGTGATAATGGTCATGGGGACAGGAGATTAAACTTGGGACCGTGGACTCTCGGCATGAAAGTCTTCATGGGACCTGGCGAGTTGATTGCACACATTCAAATGTGCAAAGGTTAAAGCCCCCAGTCCCTACCGGTAGGGAGAAAGCTTCAGGAATGGTGAAGCAGTGCTGCAGGTGTCTCTTTCTCCTTTCTCTGCCTCCCCTTCCCTCATCCCTCCCTTCTCAATTACTCTCTGTCCTATCAAATAAATTAGCAAAAAAGAGTCTTTTCTCATGATCATTATGCTGTCTCCCACTACCTGAGTGATTTTTTTTTTTATATATCATTCAACTGTCAACACCATCTAGCTCTAAAACAAACTCCTCAAATAGAAACAATTCCATGTGGTGGCCCAGGAGATGGCGCAGTAGAAGGGACACAGAACTCGCAAGCATGAGATCCTGAGTTCAATCCCTGGTAGCACATGTACTAGAGTAAGAGTAATGTCTGGTTCTTTCTCTCTGCCATCTTCTTCATGAGTAAATAAGATATCAAAAGAAACTACTCTTTCCTTTTTTTTTTTATTTTAGTGTATTTATTTATGAAATGGAAATACTGACAAGACCATAGAGTAAGAGTGGTACAGTTCCCACCACCAGAGCTCTGTATCCCCTCCCCTCCCCTGATAGCTTTCCTGTTCTTTATCCCTCTGGGAGCATGGACCCAGGGTCATTGTGGGGTGCAGAAGGTGGAAGGTCTGGCTTCTGTAATTGCTTCCCCGCTGAACATGGACATTGATGGGTCAATCCATACTCCCAGTCTGTTTCTCTCCTTAGTGAGGCGGGGCTCTGAGGAAGCGGGGCTCCAGGACACATTGGTGGGGTCATCTGTCCAGGGAAGTCCGGTTGGCATCATTGGTAGCATCTGGAACCTTGTGGCCTCATCTGAACTTCCCAGTTTTGAAGTAGCCTCCTTGCAGAGCTCAGGCATGTGTTGACTCCGCCCCCAAGAAACTACTCTTGAAGCAGTAATTTCCCACTCTCCTTCCCCCAACAACCATGCTTCTACATCCCATCTCTGAATTGCCTATTCTAGGTATTTCTGTGTGTGCATATATGTACGTGTGTATATAGTTTAATTTGTCCAAACACCTTTTTAATTGGGTGACACTTCTGTGCCTGGGAGCATGCCAGCAAGACTTGTATACCTGGGAGCATGCCAGCATGCAGAGAGTCTCGGGGTAGTTAGCATTCCATTGTTCTTCAAGATCTAGCATCACCCACAGACTGGAAGGTAGAGTGGGCTCACTCCTGGGGGTGGGGGTGAGTTTAAAGGAACTATTATATGGGTGGGGTGATGATGGCTCACCTAGTAAAATGCACACATGACTGAATGTGCAAGGACCAAGGTCCAAGCTCTTGCACTCTGCCTGCAGGGAAGAAGCTTCATGAGTGCTAGAACAGTGCTTTAGTTGTCTTTCCTTTCGGTCTTTCCTCCTTATCTCTCTATTGAAAAAAGGAGAAGAAAAAGATAGATTAGCCACCAGAAATATTAGTGAACTTGTACAGGCACTGAACCCCAGCAGTAACTCTGGTGGCAAAAATTAAAAATTAAAATAACTATTAAATGGCTTTGAGGAGATAACTCAGCAGTAGAGTGCAAGATCTGAATACATGTGGTCCCAAATTTGATCCATGGAAAAGCACTGGGTAGTGCTTTTCTCTCCATCCCCTCTCCCCAAGAGTATAGAGTAAAACTTAGACCAGGGTTTCCTCTTAGTAGTGTCATGCATGTGGGAGGTGTTGGGTACAGTTCCTGAAATATTAGATATATAACTAAGCTAATAAAAAAGCCAATTATGAGTCTATACAACACATAGTTTTTATAGCTCAAGAAAAATAATTGAATAGTATTTTTACAATGTTTTTCCTTCCTCCTAGATTTTAACAGTCAAGTTAAACCAAGCTGAGTAATCATGGCAGAAGGTGGATTTGATCCCTGTGAATGTATTTGCTCTCATGAACATGCGATGAGAAGACTGATCAATCTGGTGAGATTTATAGAATAGTCCTAATCAGTGGTGAAATGTGTCCTTTTTATTCTGTGTGAGAATGTTGGTTATTGGGAGATTTTTCATCTGATCTCTAAAATTTATTTCATAATTTAAATTCCACAATAGTTTAAGTCAGAATGGTTAAAATTTTTACTGGTAATTATAATTTTTTATTTTTTTATATTTTATTTATTTCCCTTTTTTAAAAATTGTTTTTCTTTTTTTCTTTTTTTACTTCTTTATTGGGGAATTAATGTTTTACATTCAACAGTAAATACAATAGTTTTTACATGCATAACATTCCCCAGTTTCCCATGTAACAATACAACCCCTACTATGTCATTTATCATCCTTCATGGACCTGTATTCTCCCCACCCACTCACTCCCACCCCAGAGTCTTTTACTTTGGTGTGATATGCCAATTACATTTCAGGTTCTACTTGTGT